>NC_134831.1:129280518-129366323 GCF_004210375.1 Tachypleus tridentatus | reverse complement strand
TATCGTCTTTTAACTCATTAAAACCATGACAGAGATCGCTAAATGAAAAACAGGCAGCGAGAAAATATGGAGAAAGATAAGATAAATTAATTGTAGAAAACAAGCAGAAAAACAGACAACGCAATCATGGAAATACATCAGATAAAACCCAAAGTACTGGTCATATTGTAATCACTGGCCATCTTAAGTGAATCTTTAGTCACTATTACATCTTGTGTAACGTGTTGTTCAGACGGCAAACATAATACTTAGTATTTCTTTAATCAAAGCAAACGTTTGCCCATTGTTATTGTTAAGCACAAAGCTACAGAAAGGGCTGTCTGTGCTCTATCCATCATGGGAATCGAAACCCAGTTCTAGCAGTATAAGTCTGCAGACATATCACTACACTACTAGGCCGTAATTATTCTACAACTAAACAATGTGAGATATCGCGATGAAGAAGGCATCTTATATATATTTAATCAGAAGTGTATTGTGAACAGGTTGTGTTTTAATATAAACTACAAAGCTATCTACGTTAATTTTTATGCGTCCTACTTCTGGTATGTATAGTCATTTATTTTTATTTATTTATTTTCTGTAAAACCACGACGATAAATGAGAGTTCTCGGGTAAGAATATTTTATGCTAATAATTATAAAATGATCTGCACATGATCCCGAAGCTGTAAACTACGTCACGTGATGTAATGAGTGGTGACACATCTTATAGTGTCATTAAACCTTTCAGTTGCAATTTACCGTTCCCATAGCAACTTCGTAAGTTATAAGTTGCGTTTGCATGATTTTTGTAGCTAGCCAAAACTGCAGAAGTTACATAAATAAATTAGATATGTTGTTCTTTATCAACTAGGCCCTCTAGCGGTTCGGCGGACTTATAAGACTAAAACCGGGTCTCAATACTCGTGATGAACACAGCACAGATAGTCCATAGTAGTTTCGTGCTTAGCTACACACAACATAAAACTTTATCAACTAGTGGATACACACTTTCGTATCGTTGGATAAATAATTTAAATTAGTATTAAAATAACTTTGTCGGAAATGTATTGATTATTCAGTTTTAGACAGAAACATGTGTGTGTGTGTTTAAAACAGACACACACGGAGACAGATTTTACCGACTAGCGGTTATTGATTGGACTATTCTTTTCGTGACTCGTCTGCTACTAATCATTATAACACAACATGAACGTGAGGAAAGCTTGAATTCACGCGGTTGACTGTTGTCAGCTTCACGCAATGAAAACACGGATCATATTTTAGATCCCTACTGACTGAACTGCCGTATACTGGCATATACAGAAACCATGTTTTAAAATGAAGTGCAGGGTTGCATTGTATCCGTTGTCCAATCAGTGCGTATGCAGCTCTCAATGAAAAAATAATTCAAAACACGTCGTCTCCTGGACAGAAAGGGTCTTTGAACACCACAGGAATGAAGTTTATATTCAGTTAACTGCAGATGTTTGGGAAATTTGTGTTCCAGATTTCGGATTATTACTTTTAATAGTTTTATCCGTTGTTTTCAATCGTTTACCAAACACGTTGTTCCAAAACAAAAATAAGGTTTGAGTCTAAAACAATAGAATGACACCAAGTTTACGTTTCGACTTTTCACGTGGGTAACAAGCGTAAACATATTTTCAAATATTGGGTGAAAGATTCTGCTGTTACATTTCAATCTCTTTATTTTCACATCATATTCAAATACTTTGTTTTTTTGTCAACAGTGGTTGCATAGAATAAATACTTAAGTTGAACGAAATACAAGGTATAGAAAATAAAACTGCAGTGTGTGTATTAAAAGGGTTAGTTTAATAAACTTTGTATAAATATTACGTGTTTTGTGGTTTTATGTGAATTTTAAGTTGTTGTATTAAATTAAAACCTCAAGCCTGATTAGCTTAGTCAAGACGTCCTCTGGTGACAAAAACAATATATATTTTGTTATAACAACAACAAAAGAGTTTTTTTTTTTCATATCATCTTTCTTTATATATCTGTGCAATCAGTATTTCTTTATAAATTCTAACTCCTCTGGATGTTTGGATTTCTGGAATTTCTAACGGTTAAAATGAATTTCCTTTAGGTCTTATTTTTCATTTTTCACAGATATTAACTTCTTTCGTTTCTGCATATTTAAACTAATTTAAATTTGATTTTAAGACTTCGATAAAAGATGCACGACGTTTTATTACAGTAAGTTGTTGTTGTTTTCAATAAAGCACAAAGCTACACAATGGGCTATCTGTGCTCTGCCCACCATGCTGAGCCACTGGGGCGACGGTTAGTAGTAATACATGTGTGTGACCTTTAGGAATAAATTTAAGTTATTATTAGAGTAAAACGTAAGCCTAAATTATTTCTATCTGGGGTAACCTTTGATAACTATTACGAGCTATGCCTTTTAATTATTTGTTTTTCGTATATTTGAAAACCTAAGCGGTACTTTAGCTTCAGTATATTCACTGCCTTTAAAAATTTCTAAAACAAACAAGAATTTGCACAAGAACAATAATTATTGCACAACTCAAGACTACAAAAGTTCTTACCTATATTATGTATATTAAACAAATAAATGCGTCATTTATAAAGTTAACAATTTTTCTTCGCATCAAAATTGACTAATTACTAATTCACGAACTCACCGATAGAAACTAGCAAATTCATATAACTCTTGTTTGTTTTAGAATTAAGCACAGAGCTACACAATGAGCTATCTATGCTCTACGTTTGTCTAGATTCTTAAGAGTTTATATATAATCTAACCTTTTAAAACCCAGTGTGTGTGCCACGTTACATCACGCTTAATTTCTCGAAATAGGGAGCCACAAAGGTAAATTGCATTTATCTAAATAGAGTAGTTAGGTTACTGTCTGTTCATTACGAATTGAGTGACGGAGGGCGAAAGGGGTCGTGAAACCTTTTAAGTGTTGCGAGTATTGATATAAAGAACCTGGAAGTAAAGACGTAGCGTGGAATCACTTAGCGTAGAGCAAAGTGCTTAAAATTTATCATAAAAGAAAGTAAAACTTAAACCGTTTCTGAATTAAGCTGTTTTCTGCTACAACAAAACAATAAACCTCTGTAATCAACAAGAGATTCTAAATTAAGAAATCAATAGATGTCTTTCCATTACAATTTAGAGCTTTACAGTAAGTAAGATTTTTTTTTTAGAAGAGGTAAGACGTTCCGATCACTAGGTGATCATTATCAAGTGTACAAGTGATAGAAACGTCTTACCTGTTCTTAAGACAAATCTTGTTCTAGAAGCTGTGAATTGTAATAAAATACTACTTTATTAGAAAGTAAACTGAAAATGAAAATATTTTTTCGAGTTTTGTTGTCCATTTCATTTTATATTTTCAGTACATAGAATAAAATTTAAGAAAAAATATACCTTCAGATAAACATATTTTTATTTAAACCAATATTTCGCCTTTGCTACTTCTTCAGGGTTAATATACATAACTGTTTGATATTAGAATGTTCTTTCGTGATTTATTGTTGTTCATTATTAAGCCTAAAGTCACACAAAGTGCTATCTATGCTCTGCTCCCACGAGTGTTGAAACCCTGTTTCTAGCAGTATAAGTCCGTAAACATAACGATGTGCCACTAGGGGCATATTTGTTAATAGAGTAATAACAGTATTAGGTTATATTTTTGTGTTGCTGAACAACGTAACATGAAAGCCATTGTTTGAACATACTGGCATCACTATAGATTGAAGTTGGTAATCTAACTGATATTTACCGATAATTATTCTATGAACGATCTTAATTTTGATTGGCTAGCAAAAAAATTATCGGCATTTGATTGGCTCAAGTTTGACCGACAAAGTTAGCTTTGAAAGATGAGGCTAGGGTATATTATGAATAGGGTGTGATATTACTTGCACCGTCGTTTATGATGTACTATACACTAGTAAATATAACTATATATGTAAATTGCAAATTATTTTTTATTATAAAGTTTCTGAGAACTGATGTTAAACGTAAATGTCAAAAGTGGACCATCTGAAGTGATAACTAACCAATTTCCTATTCTTTCTCGACCATTCATTTGTTATCGTTCCCCTAGGTACAGCGGTAAGTCTACGGATTTACAACGCTAAAGTCAGGGTTCGATTCCCCTCGGTGTGCTAATCGTACTATTGGGTCTGACAAGGGTTAACGGTGGGTGCTAATGTGAGGTGCCTGCCTCTCCAGGCACATGTGTGTATATCCCAAGGCGAATTTTACATCCGACATCTGGTTTTATTTATCAGACTCATGAGGATTTCTCAACTATGAATGAATCAACCCCGCCAGACGCTCTCGAACTTATACATTTATTTTTCATTAAAGAAAAAATCATTCTACGAGTGCCTTCTTCGTACAATTAACAAGTGAAATTTATAATTAATAAATAATAAACTCATATTTATTTGAATTATTCCATTAGTCACACATGGTAACGTCCGGCATACTTTCGGCGCTGCCCCATGTGCCTGTACGACCGTGGTGTATGTGATCAGCTGACAGAAAGGTCGAGATCGCGCTGGAATTGGTCGTGAACGCATATAAGCAGCAGCGCTGGCAGCTATGTTTGCTTGTTTAGAGTGAAGCACAAAGCTACCCAATGGACTAGCCATGCACTATCAAACACGGGTATCGAAACTCAGTTTTAGCGGTATGAGTCCGCAGACATACCGCTGAGGGGCCTATCAGCTGTGATTGGAGCTATCTTCTTCGTTAAGGAATTATCAGCGTTTTAAAATTTTCTATTTACTTCACAGCTGGCTCGCGTGTACTTTTAAAAGTTTGTTTTGTTTTTTACTTTCACGCGAAGCTACTCGGGCTATCTGCGCTAGCCGTCTAATTTAGCAGTGTAAGACTAGAGAGAAGGCAGCTAGTCATCACACCCACCGCCAATTCTTGGGCTACTCTTTTACCAACGAATAGTGGGATTGACCGTCACATATAACACCCTCACGGCTGGAAGGGCGAGCATGTTTGGTGCGTCCGGGATTCGAACCCACGACCCTCGGATTACGAGTCAAACGCCTTATGCGCTTGCGGCCATGCCGGGCCACTTTTAAAAGCTGTACATGCTTGTCGTGGATTCTCAGTTCAAGAAGAATGACTCTAGGTAGATAGTCTTTATCTTGCAAAGTTTGTAAACAATCTACCTGTGAAACATATGTCACTTAAAATTAATGATAATAGCCCATATGGTGTAATAATCAAGAAAGAAATACAACAGACAATATATAAAGAAATAGTGACAGTAAGCGTCTTATATACGATTGTTTGTTTAGAATTTGGCAAAGCTACTCGTGGGCTATCTGCGCTAGCTGTCCCTAATTTAGTAGTTTAGGATTAGAGGGAGACAACGTGTCATCCCTAACCACCGCCAACTCTTGGGCTACTATCAAGGCGTCCAAGCGCCCCACGGCTAAAGGACGAGCAAGTTTGGTGTAATGAGTTCCAACCTGTCATGCTCGTGTTACGGGTGAGTGACCTTAACAACTTGACTATGCTGAGGCCTATGCGATTAATAAGTTTTCAAGTTATACAGTGGTACTCTTCCCACCACATGTATCGAAACTCAATTTCTAGTGTCATAAGTTCGCAAAACTGAAGAAAGGGGCATGCTGAGTTGGTAATATAAAACAGGTGAACGGTTTTACTGTGAACATTCCCAAGTCTTGTTAATTCATCCTCATCCTTTAATTTAAAAACATTTGCATGTATCTGTAACCTCCGACGGCTTGCATATGAAAATCTGCATGAATTTGAAAAATTATTGCATGTATCTGTAACCTTCCTCCGACGGCGCTGTTGAAACAAAACGGGCACATGAATGCGGAAAATTCAAACTGCATGCCATCCTCACGTTAATTTTAAAAGATTTGCATGTATCTGTAACCTTCACTCCGACGGCGCTGTTGAAACAGAACGGGCACATGAATGCGGAAAATTCAAACTGCATGCCATCCTCACGTTAATTTTAAAAAAGATTTGCATGTATCTGTAACCTTCACTCCGACGGCGGTTAAACAGAACGGGCACATGAATGCGGAAAATTCAAACTGCATGCCATCCTCATGTTAATTTTAAAAAAGATTTGCATGTATCTGTAACCTTCACTCCGACGGCGGTGTTGAAACAGAACAAGCACATGAATGCGGAAAATTCAAACTGCATGCCATCCTCACGTTAATTTTAAAAAAGATTTGCATGTATCTGTAACCTTCACTCCGACGGCGGTGTTGAAACAGAACAGGCACATGAATGCGGAAAATTCAAACTGCATGCCATCCTCACGTTAATTTTAAAAAAGATTTGCATGTATCTGTAACCTTCACTCCGACGGCGGTGTTGAAACAGAACAGGCACATGAATGCGGAAAATCGCAAACTCACTCACAGTACATCCTTGTGCTAGAATACGTTAACGATATACATGAACATGTATATATACGTATACAGAAAGGATATTACATGTTGCCTAGTGATGTTTTTAACATCATTATTGACTTTTGTGTGGTTGAAAACAGTGAAAAATAGAAAAGGTTTGGATCGAACTTATAGGCACTTGTTGAACTCAACTTCTAAACTCAACTTTGTATTTACGAACGAAGAGACAATGTATTTTAAATAAAAGGCATATGTTAAAGTTTATGTGTTTGATTTTTAAAAATAACAACTACGAATATTCGTCATTGAACGAAAGCCACTCATCTTTAAAAAGCAAAAGAGAAACTGCTAAATATTTCTACAAAAAGTTTTTAATATAAAAACATCACTTGTACTTTTATATTTTATAACAGTTCTTCAAGGATTGATTTTTACCATAATTTTTCAGGATTAAAACATTACTCTTAACGTATTTAAAAACAACCACAAATATTTCGAGCATGAAGTGTGTAGGATATATATATATATAGCAGTTTTATAGAGGTCGCTGTCTTAACTAAAGGCAAAAATCGTACAGGGTCATTTTATGTCGCTTTCAGCGTCATCTGACAAAGATTTTGATTCAGTAAAGCAGAAGAACTGATGAGAGAAAAAAAAGGAAAACGAACCATAATATTTATAATAACTGTCAAGATTTACGATAAAATCACCATGCCTCCTAACCATAGCTTATCCTATCAACAAATATGTAAGGCATATCCAATTTATTTTAGAAGACAAGTTTTAATAGTCATCTTATATTAGGTATTATAATGAATAAATAGATATGTAAAGAGAGCCAGTTTATTTTAGAAAGTCTAGTGTTAAGAATTAGTCGTTTTGTATTAGATATCATGGCGAATAAACAGATATGTAAGGCATAGCCAGTTTATCTTAGAAAGTCTAATGTTAAGCGAGTCATTGTGTATTATGATCGGAAACCCTTTAAAAAGAACAGTTTAAAACGAAGCGTAATATGGCCTAACCTAAGAACAAAGTACAAGTAAAAGTCTGATTGCCAAACAAATCTTTAAAAGAGCCGCAGGTTGGCGACCCCTAGTGAATAAGCAGAAAGGTAATGCACAACCAGTTCATCTTGAACAGTCAAGTGATAAGAACGAGACGTCTTGTATTAGCTTACCTTGTGAAACAGTAAGTAAACAATACGAAGCTAATTCTAGCCTGAATTGTCTTAAAAGACTAACAAGTGAGGGAAGACAAATCTTAGAAAAGATTACCGAAGAATAATACTACTTGTGTAACTTAGATCAAGAAATAAATTGGTTATGACATGAGTCATACTACCAGTAAAATCAGTTTATAAACAAGGCATATTTTTTCCTAGCTTATTCTAGGAAATACGTGGATAGTAATACATGTATTGTGCGGACTTTCCAAGAAAATCGAAAAGTAGGAAAGCTCATATACGTTGTCCTAGGCATATCCTTGTCGACCCTCCAGTGTCTTAGCGGTATGTCTGCGGACTTACAACGCTAAAACCAGGTTTCGATACCCGTGGTGGTCAAAGCACCGATTGCCCATTGTGTAGTTATTGCTTAATTCAACAACAACAACAACATATCCTTGTCCTTGGAAAGGTAACGATTGGTAAAACGACTGAGTTGAAGTGATGAAACAAAATGAAATAACTAAGAATTTTGTTTTAGTTTCTATGGAACTAATGAATAATACATTTTTATAAATATATACAGAAAGCTGAGGTACCCTTCCATTGGACAGGTGAAATAAAGGAGTACCCTTCCATTGGACAGATAAAATAAAGGAGTATCCTTCCATTGGACAGGTGAAATAAAGGGTACCCTTCCATTGGACAGATAAAATAAAGGAGTACCCTTCCATTGGACAGGTGAAATAAAGGAGTACCCTTCCATTGGACAGGTGAAATAAAGGTACCCTTCCATTGGACAGGTGAAATAAAGAAGTACCCCCTTCCATTGGACAGGTGAAATAAAGTGTACCCTTCCATTGGACAGGTGAAATAAAGGAGTACCCTTCCATTGGACAGGTGAAATAAAGGAGTACATTGGACGGACAGAGAATAAGGGAGTACCCTTCCATTGGACAGGTGAAATAAAAACAGGTTTCTAACAAAGGACAGTAAATTGTGCTTTTATTTTCTTTCTTGACATAATAAACATAAAAGTGCAATACAAATACATGAAGGTACTAGTACTAAAAAGAGAGAGATACACTGTTTTCAAGAATTCTATTAGTATCAAATTAGATGGGGAGTTCCAGCCGCAGATTACCTTCCTCATGTAATCATGTATTACACACACTGACGTTCATTTGTATCGAAGATGGATGGTCCAACGTGACCTTCTTCATGTCATCTTATATCACTGCGTCAAGTTTGTTACTGATTAATCAAGAAATATGGAAACATATAAGGAACAGATATAAAATTATAGACACATGACGATGTGTTTTTTCGGACCCACACTTTGATTTGTGTAATAGATGTATTGTGTACAATGCTCAATTTAAACTAGCAAATCAACACGTAAAGATAAAGCATCTTTCCCTAGCCGATCTCACCAAACGAACAAATGAAAAGACAACAATTGTCCCAGCATACCGTACACACAGCTTCTGCTAGGGAAGCACAAATAAAAATGTTAGAAATCATGTTTTACAGAACCAACAGACAAAAGATACTTTTGTTTTCAAAGAACCAGTGGATAAGAAACTCACATACTGTCCTAAAACAGCATATAAAGAAGATACAACTTGTTCAAGGAATTAATAGATAAAAAACACAGCTTAACTTAGAAAAGCAACAGACAACTTCATTTATAGAACCAACATATAAAGAAGCTACAACTTGTCCTAAAGAACCAACAAACAAAGAAAACACAGCTTGATTCAACGAACCTCAGATAATAAAATATAAGTCTTTCTAAGAAAACAACAGGTAAGGAACTCACGGCTTTCTCGTGAGAACCAACAAATATATAAAAAAAAGAACCAGCTCGCTGTGGAAAATCAACAAATAAAGAAAACGAACTTTCCAGACGAACAAGAGATAAGAAATCACAGCTTGCCTCAGAGAGCCAACGAATAATAAGGAAAACCAAGCTGTTTCTAAGATATCGGCAGGTAAGAAAAATATGTTCAGTGACGGTGATTCGAATCCACGATTTGCAGATAAAAATATATGAGGGTTTGGTGCAAATTGGAAACAACGAATCAAAGACTAGATTAGACCTCTACGTCATTCATAGATTATTTTTTTTTTTCTTTGTTATTACAAATTTTCAGTAAGGAGACAAAATATTTTTACTACACTTTATTGTTTCCATGTCGATTTAAAACCAAACTAAATAGTTAATTTCATATCCAAACATATATTTAGCATTTTATTACTTATAAATATATTTCATTAATTGTCGTAATTTCAATTAAACTTTTAATTAACTTATTTTCCTCCATGGAAAACGAGCTTCGAATGACATTAATTACTATCTTCAAAGATAACCCGATTTGTAAGACTGTTGCCATTTGACAAAGAAATTATTATCTGGCATTTTCATGATATGTAAGTTTAACAGATGAGTATGTTTCTAGTCCCAAGTGGAAAAATCTGTGTTGCTATTGTTAGAAAAAATTAATCAAAATGCTGTAATTTCATCTACTAATATTGTTTCTGTAATTCATTTTGGGTGATACAGAGATAGCTGGTATATAGATATGTAGCATCGATTATTCCATCACGATTGTGATAAAAGTGCCAACTACGGGGAAAGCGGGTGTCAAATTTGAGAAGCAATCTGAGTAGATAAGTGTGATAAAACTTAATTCATTCTGTAGCTTTGCATTGAGACAACAACGACAATAACAGCAATATAAATGAGATCCATTTCCATCATTTCGTAGCATCTAAAATCTTATTTATTTTTATAATCACGAGATGGCGCTGTAAAATTATTGAATAAAAGTTGTTATAGCTATTTAAACAATTCAAACGAATTATTACGAAACTATTAGTAAAATTGCGATCCTCCTTAGAAGGATAACTGAACAGAGTTCTTGACCTCACTAACCTCTTCCCGTTCCTTGACTCTGTTAGCTCACATTCTGAGTTAAGCCTACTTCTTTTGTTTTTTAGTTGGTTAGTTAATTAATTCAACCCTTGATTGCATTTCTATCCTTTGTTATCGATCTTCTTCCATTATTCTAGGTTTATTTTTTTAGTTGGATTGTTTGTTTGTGTTTTAATTTCGCGCAAAGCTACAAGGGCTATCTTCGCTAGCCGTCCCTAATTTAGTGTTGTAAGACAAGAGGGAAGGCAGCTAGTCATTCTTACCAACCAACCACTCTTGGGCTACTCTTTTACCAACGAATAGCGGGATTGACCGTCACATAAAATCCTCCTACGGCTACGAGCTAGGGCAGCGGGGATTGGATCCTGCGATCCTGGAGATTGACGGTACCCTTAACCCAATTGATGATCTGCAGTCTGGAACTGATACATGCTCTCTTTTAAAAAATAATAACGGTTTTGAAACACGTTAGTCCGTTTTGAAACGTTTAAATGTCTTTAGTAGCATGTATGGTTTAACGAATTATTTGATGTGGAGTTTAAAAGTATTATTTCGAAAATTTAAAATGAGATTCGAGTTCGTGATGGAATAAAAATAATATTCTAAAAACGTTTCCAGAATCATCATAAAATTTTAAAACGCTAAAATTGTATGGATATCTGAAGTAATATAGATTTATGTAAAGGTAATATAATATAAAAAAATATTCTGATTAATGTTTCTTTCTCATTCAGGATATTATAATGTATAAGCTTTAATTCCTGTAATCCAGAATTAAGGTATAGCATTGGTGAGATGAAATTACTAAATGATGAATATAACAGCTGGTGACGCATAGACCACAATTCATCCGAAAAGGGCCCGGCATGGTCAGGTGGATAAGGAGTTCAACTCGTAATCTGAGGGTTGCGGATTCGAATCCTTGTCACACTAAACATGCTCGCCCCTCTTAGTCGTGAAGGCGACATAATGTGACGGTCAATCCCATTAATCGTTGGTAAAAGAGTAACCCAAGAGTTGGCAGTGGGTGATGACTAGCTACCTTCCCTCTAGTCTTACACTGCTAAGTCAGGGATGGCTAGCGCAGATATCCCTCGTGTAGCTTTACGCGAAATCCAAAAACAAACAAACAAATCCCCCTAAAATGATGCCGTAGACATGGGCGCCCTCAGAAATATTTCCAGGGAAAGGACAAAGTAGTGTAACATTGTGAATCAAATAAGAAATCATATACATGTGCTGAATGAATACAAAAACAATTATGTTTCCCATTTTCAAGAAGGCAAGTGTCCCCTTCCACGTGGACTCCATGCCCGTAGACATATTATTTAGCACGTCGTTATGTTTCTGAGACACCACTGTACTGTTAAAGATTTTTGTGAAGGTAGAGTGCACTATTCATGAAGAGACTGCATAGTGTTAGTGATTAAGGTAGTTATGTTTAGCGGTTAAAGTGAAGGTGGACTAGGCACCATCAACTACAAAATTCGTTAAGGAACCGGAAAGCAAGAAATAGAGAAATAATATTATACCACAGCGCTTCCCAAACCTTTTCAAGACAAGAGACAGCACCGAATACAACATAGGAACAAAAGAACCATTGCAAGTAACATAAGACGACTTTCGAAGTTCTCCAGAACTAAATTAGGGCAAAATATATAATCTTATTCTCGTAACTCCATCGGCTAACATCGTGATACGACACAGAGTTGCGACCCAGAGTTTAGGAACCGCTGTTATAGGATAATTAAATTTTGAACAAAGATAGCTAATTTTTAATTTCGAAGTTTTCTAAGAGGCATGGCGAGTAGGCACAGTCTGTTCTGTATATCTTTGGATGATCAGAACATTTCAATAAAGTGCTGATAAACTTCCTTTCGCCTAAAGTCAGCTAACGATGATACACATGTCCAAGTTATTATTACTTTGATTAACTAACGAGAAATACGTGTCATAATCTTCCTGATAAATGTCCCAGAATAGTATACAACACGTTCTGTCGAAGTCTTACTCAGATGGAGTTTAAATAACTCTACTTATTTGGTATTCCACCTAACAATTGTTTCTGCTTATAACTGTCTAATTAGAGAAATGACCACTGTGAATCTAGTTTGAGTCAGATTATGCTTCTCCCATTGGCTCAGCGGTACGTCTGCGGATTTACAACGCTGGAAACCGAGTTTAGATACTCGTGTTGGGCATAGCACAGACAGTTCACTGTATAGTTTTGTGTTTAATTACAAAGAAACAAATAAACCGACTGTGCTAGTACACAGATCCAACTCAGCAGAATCACACACAACCATTCTCTGCTTTACGAAGACAGAAACTGAGTTTTACTCGTGAAGCCAAAAGCAATAAGTCTAGAGGATTTCGTCATCATCAGGTACTACTAGTAAGACTGTCAACTCTACAGCTGCCACCAGGAAATTAGGACTGCATTGTGCCTTAGTTTGCGCTTATACTCTAGCGGATTTAATATGAGAAATTCTACTATAACTTGTCAGATGTTCGTCTGTCTTCTAACTCCTCCTGGACTTTGCATCTGAACTTGTCAAATATAGTTTAATCAACTGGGAATCATTCAGAATGTGTCAGGAAGTTATTTTTCTTTTTAAAATAAACAGATTTTATGGCTAAAATACTAGTTAAATATAGTTCAGTTAGTTGGGTGGCCACTAGGGGAACAGATGGGACCTCTCCGGTTTCCTCTTTCATTACTTGGGGTATACTCACAGTCAAAACTTTCAACCAGTAGTGACATACTTAGAATAAAAACAGAAACACTGGTTATATTAATAACCAGAAGAACGTTAGTTCTACAATTCCGTTTTGTATTCAAATCTCACCAATCAGTTGGTGGACTTTCTTTTCACACATTATGTATACATAATTTGAAGACAGATACACTTATGTTAAATGAGATCACGTGTTGCTTATTACCTTTTGAAATGGAAAGTTAAAATAAAGAATAAAATATTATTGAGATATATCTTTCATTAAATTCTCATCTTGCATCGCACGGATGCGTTGATTGGTCTGAGATTTTATGTCCTTGTTACAATGTAATCAAATTAATTATCATGGTTAAAAAAAGCATGTTATGTTACAGTAAGAAGAATGTTTAAGTTCTATATCTGTTGATTTGTTTTTAAGCGTAAAGCTATGTAATAGGATATGTGCTGGTATCGAACCCCTGTTTTGAGTGTTAAAAACTTTTCAGGCTTATCATTGAGATATCAGGGGGGGGGGGAGTATAGATGTATAAGATACCGAGTTCTGGAAGATTCCAGCAGTTTCTGGAAGTTGTAGTGAAAGAATACAAAAACACACTTTATTATTGTGTACCTTTGATTTTTTTAAAGATATTTTAAGAAAGACGATTAAACGTATGACAAAAAACCACAGTCGAAAAAGAGCTTGTTTACTACTTACTCAGTAAAACCTGTATACACATTCTGAATTAGATTTACACAGAGAATGTCGATCTGAAGTTGTTGCAGTCTTGTACATCAGAGGTCGCCCCGCATTCGTGAGTACGAAGCACTTTAACATACATAAATGTATACCAATTGATGTTTATTATGTATTGAGTGGAATCCGATTGCAAATCAAAAGAATCATGCGTAAAACTATGCAGATCAGTACAAATCTCAAGCAAGTTACTAGTGAACGACTCAACCAATGAATCGATTACACGTAGACCCGGCATGACCAGGTGGATAAGGCACTCCACTCGTACTTTGTGGGTTCGAATCCCCGTCACACCAAGCATGCTCGCCCTCGGCTGTGGTGGCGTTATAATGTGACGGTCAATCCTACTCTTCGTTGGTAAAAGAGTAGACCCAAAAGTTGGCAGTGCGTAGTGATGACTAGCTGCTTTCCCGATAGTCCTTAGTGTATCTAGGACGGTTTAGAGCAGTTAACCCTCGTGTAGCTTTGCGAGAAATTACAAAACAAACTAGCTCTGTTAGGCATCGGACAAATGTTCAAATAAACGACATTTGAAAGTAAAAATATATTTTGATCAAACTGGAGAAATGAAGAAGAACTTGATCTATTAACCGACGTATTGACAGTAAGAAATATTTATGACGTATAAACCTGTATGATCTATTATGGCGTACACTGACATACAGGATTTATTTTCTTTTTATTGAGTTACGTTTTTCATGATTTTTTTACTCATATATTTTTATTGAAATCGTTGTTGTCGATTTTCATTTGTACTATTCAATGTTCTAACTTACTTTTGCATTATAAATGCAGTTAAGTCCCTTTAGTACATATTAAACAGCTGTTTAGCCACTCCTTGTCTGGACTGATAATTGTATATCAACCTTTGTTGAACTGATCTATTTCTTGGGTCAGCGGTACGAGCACCGTTACTCACGTAAAGTTAACACTAAGAAAAACAACGATATGCAATATTAACCAGCGTCTAGACGTGGCATCAAAATCTTTACCTTGCACGTGTTAAACGCTGATTTAATGTTGACAAAAAAAAAAAAGGGGGGCTTCCATTTAAAGGCTACGTTTTACCACAACTCATGTTTTTACTCACAAGTCTTCTGGGTGTTTTTGTTCGGAAAAAAAAACACGAAAAACAGAGAAAGAAAGAGACTTGTCAAATAGTCTCCATTCGAGGCATGATTTAATCTGTAGAAACAACAAGCATTTTTGTTCCTGTCAGAAGAAAACAACTTCCTCTTGTTTTAACACAACTAAGAGGAGGGGGGGACTGAACTGCATGAAAATTGAAAACCAGGAGACGTGCGGTTTCCCGCTGTTCTCCTTAATTACTGGTCAATGTAGGAGGTACAAGATGACAGGTAAGCAACTAGGATTAGGATTTCAGGCTAAAAAACACAGAACGCAGAACCATATATGGTGTAGTTAAACGTTGTTTTTTCATGGAATTTTTTATGAAAGAAAATTCTTTTTCGTAATCTTTTAGACCTTGGGAACAAGAAGCTTTAAGATTCTTGAAATGTGAATGAAAATATTAATTAATATCTATTTAAACATATTTTGAAAATATAGACGAAGATCTAATATAGTGATTTTATATAATTCTGGCCAAAATAAAAAATAACGTACATGCCAAGAAATTGTCTGTTTCAGAAAATGACGAATTAAGTTAGAAATGAAAATATGAAAACCAAATCCACACTGTAGAGTAAAAACAATATATACGTTTTATCAACTAAATCACGTTTTCAGTAGCTCAACCAATAAAACTCCAGCTATAACCTTACGTAATTTCTAACAGCAAAAGATTTAAACGGGTTTATTTAAGCGTCTTCATCCTTATATACAATTAGTAAAGTCTTGTTTAAAAAATATTCATACTTATCCAGTCAAACAGTTTGGTAATCTGAAATTATTCTATGATATACGATGTTTTATATTGATATGTTACTCCATATTTCGAAGTTGGTCACTTGTTCACCTTACTTGCGTGTTATCATGATACGGCAGGTGAAACACAAAACTGTTTGATTTTCTCATGAATACGGCAAGATACATATATTATGATATGATAGAAAGAAACATCATTGTTGGGTACCATTTACAATATTTTACAGGTGAACAAATTGATACGTGCGTTTTTTTATAGCCAAGCCCATTCGGGCTATCGACTGAGACCACGAGGGGAATCGAACGCCTGGTTTTAGCGTTGTAAATCCGTAGACTTACCGCTGTACCAGTGGGAAACAAATTGAAACGAACTGTATTACTTAGAAGTTGTCATCAAGCTCAAATATGCTTGTTGTTTTTCTTGAATTTTGCGCAAAGTCCCTAATTTAGCAGTGTAAGACTAGAGGGAAGGCAATTAGTCATCACCACCCACCGCCAACTCTTGGGCTACTCTTTTACCAACGAATAGTAGGATTAACCGTCACACTACAACGCCTCCACGGTTAATAGGGCGAGCATGTTTGGTATAACAGGGATTCAAACTCGCAAGCCTCAGATTACGAGTCGAGTGCTCTAACCACCAGGTCATGCCGGACGTCCAAATACGCAAATTAAACAACGATGTTCTGTACACAGCAGTAATGTGGTCATAGAAGAAAGTTTGATTGAGCCTGGAATTACGTTGAACGATTTGTAAAGCTGCCCGATGTCTATCTGCCCAAACTGGTCAACATCACCAGCTGCTATCTCTTTTGCTAACACGTAGTTATAACGACCCCACAGCTGAAAAGGGCGAGAGTATTCGGTGACGAGATTTGAACCTGTAACCATCACGTTGCTGAACGAGTTCCATAACCACCAGATCACGCTAGACCTCTGGAATATGGGCAGGAGGTATATAAGCCCTTGAAGACAAGTTACAGAAAGCTAAAAAAAAGAAAAAAGGTTACGTCTGAAATATTCCTACGCAAGCGAGTCATTGGCCGTTCAGACTCCCCTGTGGTTACTTCACTGATACACAGACGTGTTATATAGACGGTAATATAAAGTACACACGTATCTACTACTTCAGAGTCCCCGAAAGCGTTCTACTTCAAGAGTAAATAAAACCAAAATTAAGAGTAATAAATGTTTTTATTTCTTGCTTTTGAACTTCATATGTCATGCTGCGTTGTAACTTACAGAGTGCATAATTCTTCTCGTGATCCATGGCATGCGAACGATTTTCTGACATCATTTCTGACGCCATTTTAGTGTACACTGACTGACTTACAGACAACACAGACTCTCTTTGTTAACCTAAAGATGACCTAAGAAGGTCGAATGTTGTTCTTTATTTTATTTTGATAAAAGATTTAATACCCATACCAGCCGTCTTGAGATAATTTTTTACTTGAAGAGGGTTTCTTGTCATCACGAAATACAACACACTACTGTATAATGGTGCGAATGGTTAAACAGGCGAACCCCCCAGGTTGCCTTCGAACAGCGATATTCCATACATTTATCACACATATAATACAATATCTTAAATAACAAAAAAGTGTATTATGTGTGGCTGTACTTTAGATGAATCTATTATATACATTCTGATATACTGGACAAACCGTTTATTATATAGTGATTTCCCGCAGATACAAGCCGTTGTATCACGAGAGGTGGGTTTAACACTTATAGATCTGGTTTAAGTCGACTCCTCAATGGTTCGATACTGCAACACTGCAAGTTACTGAAGAGTTTAATGCAGTTCTTTACGAGCAGAATATTCGGATTGGTATATTGTTAAACGGCACCGAAGCTACGTCTCAAATCAATCCATAATAACGACCTCATCTGTTAAGTTAAGACTAATGTTACGACAGTGAACCTTCCGAACAAATTCTGGCACAGTTAACAAGACTTGAAGTTCACGAAGGCTCACAAGTCAAAGTTCACAAGTTTCCGCTATACGTTATAAACAGTAGATGTTTTTAAGAGAAAGACGGTCGAATAAACTGGAACCACATATCAATATTATTAGACCACATACCTATGAAGTTCTTTCGATGAACTTTGTACTTTTATCCTCCCAAACGTTTTTAACTTCCGTTTACACTTTGAGTCTTAAGTTCAAGCTAACCAAGACTGCTTAAACTCTTGCTCTTTTATGAGCAGTGCTGTTTAATAAAAAGTTGAAGTTTTGCCAAAGTGTTTGAACTTTTAAAATAATAGGCAGACAAGTGTGTTGTTCCTCAGTTCAAAACTAAATGACTTACAGGACTTGTCTTCCTCCGACCTCTGCAATTCGACACCCTTGATACAACAAATTGTGGCAAAATGCATACTTTGCACATTTTAACTGATGCGCCACCTATTCCGAGAAAAATATCTTAATAATTCGGTGGAGTTCTGAGTATTAATCTAGGACTTTATTGCATTCTGTCACGACATCCTGAAAACAAACCATTTTTAATCTCGTGCAGTTTCTTTATGAGAACACGTCGAAATACCCGTCAGTAATATTTACACGGCATCCAGGAAACACAAAGGTGACTGTTTGTTTTTTTTATCTTGCTGAGATCTCTTTGTTGGGACAAATGTGGCTTTTCACTTTTAATTACATGCTTTCTGATGGCACCTGTCAAGTCCTTTAACGTACTAGGCGTTCCACGATACACAACTGACTTTAGATGTTCTTATAGTCATAAATCAAGAGGGCCACCAGACAGCTTTATGTCATGTTGAATATTGGACAGCTTCGTTCTGCTGTCTATCACACTATCCCAAGGATAAAGGTCATCGTTGACACAAACTGTGCTTATACTGAGCAGATAGCGCCAACTGACGGCCATATTCTCCTTAACTACTGATTTGTGTCCTCATAATTTGGATGATATATCCACAAAAAAGCGATTGTTCTATAACGAATAGTATTAATTTGATGTTCGAAGACATAGATGAATTTTACACAAACCATGTATTAAAGCCTCCCAGTGGAACAGCAGTATGTCTGCGAACTTACAGTATGTCTGCGAACTTACAACACAAGAAACCGGGACTCGATATCCGTGGTGGGCAGAGCACAGATTGTCCTTTGTATAGATCTATGCTTAATTCAAAATCAACAACACTGTATTAGAATAACTAAATACATTAATTCAAGGCTGGTTTATATTCAGTATAGCTTTTTCAGATACATTTTCAGTTATCCAGCAATGGCGGAGAAGAATTCTATCCACATAATTTTGTCCATTAAGTTGTATTATTTAGTTCCAAAACGTGTATCAAACGTAAGTGTTAGTTCAACTTGAACTGCAAACACAGAGAGTTTAAAATCTTAGCTATATTCTTCCTTAAGATGTTTAATTGAACAGTCAGGTTCAAGATAATGCTGTCTGAAGTCTCTGCACACCAGAACCAAGCACCATTTCCGTTACTTTCAATGCAGCATTGTTATTAGTTACTTGATCACGTCAGTAGTTTCTCATTCGCTGATACAATACTGTCAGATCGGATGTGCGTGCAAGGATCAACTCCACCTCACAACGAAAAGTTGCGTGAAGTTTGCTCTTAATTCGTAGCTACATACGTTTTAGTCGCATTTTAATTTTTAACGGATCTTTCTCTACCGGTCCTACAGTACGGATTTCCAGAATGCTTTCTACAAGACAAAGTTCACATAAAAGACATGATTTGATTTACTTATCAAATTTTAATTTGTGGCAGCATCACTACGTTCGATGAACGTCTCCATGTATTGGTTTTAAAGCAATCTTTATCGAACTCAATACAATAAGGCCCAGCATGGCCAGGTGGGTTAGGGCGTGCGGCTCGTAATCTGAGGGTCGCGGGTTCGAATCCCGGTCTCACCAAACATGCTCGCCCTTTCAGCCGTGGGGGCGTTATAATGTGACGGTCAATCCCACTATTCGTTGGTAAAAAAGTAGCCCAAGAGTTGGCGGTGGATGATGATGACTAGCTGCTTTCCCTCTAGTCTTACACTGTTAAATTAGGGGTGACTAGCGCAGATAGCCCTCGAGTAGCTTTGCGCGAAATTCAAAAACCAAACAATCAATACAATAAAGGTTCACTTGAAGCTGACCACATCATCATTAAGTTACCGTGGTTCATTCAACTTCTTCAGATAAATTTCACTTCTTAAACAGAGGAATCGCCCCTATCAAAACCCCGTACTTTGTTATTGTGAGTTAAGTGAACAGCCAAATTAAAAACAGTTAATTAGGTAAGTTTTTGCTCTTATTACACATTAATTGGAAACAGAAAAGACTAGCGAGGTTACAGAGACTGGTAGAAAGAGTTGGTAAACGTTCTGGGTGAATTTTAATAAATTTTAACGAACAGTTTAAATGAGCATTATAAGGTTATGCAACATTTGTACTTCATTAATAACAATGTTAACAACTGATTGTTGAAATAATAAATTATATTTTGATGTGGTATCTACTTTTGTTTACTATATAAAGAGGAATATTATATTGTTAAGGATTACACACTGAGAAGAATATATATCTTTACTCGCTGGAGTACCCGTGCGTTGAACGGGTGAAATAAAAACTCCATTGTAATAAAAGAAAAGAAATTGTGTTTCTAATTTTATTCTTCACACGATAAACGTTAAAAGTACAATAATAATACATAAAGGTACCAATAGTGGAAAAGAAAAATATACCGCTTTCATTAATTCTATCGTTACCAAATTAGATGGTGGATCAAGCCCCAGATTATCTTCCTCGTGTCATCACGTATCACACATATTGAGGTTTACTTATATATAAGATGGATGGTCCAACGTCCACCCTTTTCATCACATTCCTCACGTCATCCTACATCACTGTGTCAAGTTTGTTACTGATTAATCAAGAAATGTGGAAACATATAAGAAAGATATTAAATTGTAGATATACGACAGTATATTTGTTTCTTGGACACACACTATGTGATAGATTATTGCCTTCCTCAGTCCATTAAAGTATGTTAAAAGAGGATATTCTCCTGTCAAGACAAGGTTTTTTCTAGCTAATAATTTTAAGTATAATTTCCTATATGGATCCCTTTTACTGTATTTACAAACAGTTTTGATTGACGTAGTTTTTGGAAGCACGTCTGATTTGATTTCTGTTTTCTCTTGGATTGTTTTATAAATATTATTTTCGTAACCGTGTAGCTAATGGCAGTTAATTCGTGGACCAAAATTAGTTTTGAATAACTGTAGAAAAGTTTCTAACAGTATCATTTGAAGAAGAGCATAAAAAATACAGATTTTAACCTATCCGGAAATGAAACTAGTTGTTAAATTAACAACAAAAACCTGATCATTTCTTTATAGCAGTATATCATTAACGTACTCACTTATGTGTTCTTAAACGCAAAAGAATTCAAATTTATTTGTGTTGTTCTGTAGAAACAGCTAGAATTTCGTTTGTTTGAATTTCGCTCAAAGCTACTCGATGGTTATCTGCGCTAACCATCCCTAATTTAGCAGTGCAAGGCTAGAGGGAAGGCAGCTAGTCATCACCACCCACCACCAACTCTTGGGCTACTCTTTTATCAACGAATAGTTGAATTGACCATCACATTATAATGCCCCCCCCCCCCCCGGATAAAAGGGCGGGCATGTTTGGTGTGACGGGGATTCGAACCCGGGACCCTCAGATTACGAGTCGAGCATCCTAACTACCTGGAGATGCCGGGTTTGTTATAACAGAATCGATTTCATTATTTGTAAAGGCTAAACATACCTAAGATTTCAACGTTTTACATCTGGTTTTTGTTTTTTTTGTTGTTGTTGCTAAGCATAAAGCTACATAATGTGCTGTAGTCACCACTCGTATCGAAACCCGGTTTGTAGCGTTATAAGTCCGCAGACATGCCGCTGTGCCACTAGGGGGTAAATGGAAATAGCTTGGGTGAAAATACGTCCTTTGGCATGCAGTCCTGTTTATTTTGTTTTTTCTGTGGTGCTCAGTTTTTCCCATTCGCTACAACAGACAGTTTAAATCTACGTGTGCTTTCCACTTCTGCGGTTAGATGAGCTAAGGTGAAGACATAGAATAGTTAATGTATCTCGTTTGGCGGGCCCTAAGTATACTTTAGCAGATAAACTCCACTCAAGAACTACATTTACGTGATAGCCAGTATATCCCCTTCGATATACAAATATTATATGTGCTTTATCAATTTATTTATTTATCTGAACAACAATTTTTCATTATTAGTATATTAATTAACCTCATTCATTATAAATAAAAGTCGACAGGAGAATTATATTATTACCTTTTCTCTGGCATGATCATTTCTCGACAACTGTTCCTCCTCGAGTCAAGAATGTCACTGCTTTCTGTCTGTGGATAAGAATCTCTTGTAACATCACAGATTCTAGTGGAAGTTGTTTTTTGTATGTGTTAACTTTGCAGTATAAACCCGCTGACTACACGTGTGCTGAGAAATATGGTTTATTAAACGCTAAACAAACACTTCAGTTGGCCTATCATATATCTTTATTCTTTTTTTTAGAAGTTTGTTATAACTTAACTTGTTGGATGACGAACGTCTATGCCAACTGAAACACGTGCGCGCGCACACATACACACACATATATTCTCTTTGCTACTGATATTAGCTTGTTACTATGAGCTTTTACTACCATAATGGGGGCAGGAATGTAAAATCCAGGAAGTAAGGACTTCTTACCCACCACTTACTATAGTATCATTTTTTCTTTCTCAATTCTTTTCTTCTGAGAGCAGTCATTTTCCCACCCCTGTTCGAAAGCAGTGAAGGTTATACCGGAATGTGTGAACCGTTATGTGCTTCAGCACCCTCAACTTTATCTCTAATGTTATTCTTTTATTATTTTAATATATTTTCTCTCTTCCATGTGAGGTTTTACGAATCTAGATTAAAACTGATGTGGGCTCTACCTCTTAGTCACCTCCACAAACAAGGATACATACCTCACATTACTTTGTTTTGTATGTGATACGTTTTTCTTAAGGCTTGTTTTGTATTATATACTATATATATGTATAAGGAATTACTGAGACTTAATAATGCATTATCTAACAAATCTTTATGTAAAACCTTCTAAAAGATGGTTAAAATGATTTCTATAGCGCCTTTAGTTAAAAGAAATGTAAACCACGTGGTATTATCTTACCTGTCTTTTACCGTGTTAATAACTTTCTTTAACTGTATCCAGTCTTTCCTAACACTCGATTAATTCACTTGTCGAGTGACCTTCTAGAAGAGAACACTCGCACGATGTCTGGAGAATTCCAGTTTTTCTTTTATCTGGATGACATGATGTAATGCGATTCGTAAATCTGAAACACCCTGCTGTGCACAGAGTGAGGCTGGGAAATAAAAATAACTTGGACAGCACTTGCGAGTCTTGAACACGGTTAACAAGATGACATGCGCAAACAAGCGATTTGCTTTCTGGACCTGCACACCGTATGTTGTCTTTAGGAGGTGTTTGATGAAAAACATACTTATGTGTCCTCAGAAACTTATAAAACAAGAATATTTTAAATGTTATCAAACATCGCATTATTATTGTTACTACGTTTGTAAAATCTAAACACTGTGAAACACAAGCTATACTTGTTCTACACAGACTTCCGAATGGAAAACTTGTCGTATATTGTTTACTTAATCTCTCAGTATTGTTCTTACTATTATGGAACAGAAGGCTTTGTCTTTATAAGAAGAATCACGCTTTCCCATTGTCCATTATATTTGTTTGTTTGTTTTTAAATTTCGAACAAAGCTACACGAGGGCTATCAGAGCGAGCCGTTCCTAATTTATCAGTGTAAGACTAGAGAAAGGGTAGTCATCACCACCCACTGCCAACTCTAGGAATACTCTTTTGCCAACGAATAGTAAGATTGTCCATCATATTATAACGCCTTCACAAGCATGTTCAGGAGACAGAGATTCGAACCCGCGACACTCAGATTGCGAATCTAGCGCCCTAACCACCTGGCCATCCCGAGGCCCAAGAAAGAAGAAGACACGTTGGTTTGCAACTAAACAATATAATGTTTGTGTTTTCTTCTCGAAAAATATATGATTCGTAATATAAAACTCACGAGTGCCATTTGCAGCATTTACAGCAAAATACATTTTTTTTTTTATTTTCGAATTACAGGCCACTGTTCTAAGTTATTTCCATAAAGAAAATGTTTTCAGCTTGCTGATAAAACTAATTAAATTATTGACAGGCTACAAGCTAAACGTGTGTTTCTTTTCTTCATTTTGTGCTTATACAGATCCCGATAAAAAGTTCGAAAACATCAACAAAGAACAAAAACATTATTTTATTTTTTGCCATTGAAGATAATATACAAAGAAGGAAAGTATTGCTGCTCTACTGCGCCCTCAAGCGGGCTGGGAAAGTAGCACACATTCAGGCAAATTAAAATAAGGTGTGATTGGTAATTAAGAAAAAAAAGAGTTCTAATTATTCTACTCCATTTGTTCAGAGCACTTCTAGCTTTAAGGATTCCCTTTACCTCCACATACGCATTTTAAACAAAATCTGTGTTATAGTTTGCATGAATAAAGTTCAGTTCTGGATTATAAACATTTCAAGACTGTTATTTTATCCACTAAACGGGCCTGCTGTTGTCTTCTGGGGTTGTTAGCCAGGCGGCAGTACCTTACGTTCCTCACTTTGTTAAAATACCGGCCCCTCGAGCAAAGAGACAACCAACAACTAGCGATAACTACGCAACTAAAGACTGATCCTTGCAAACTTTGTACCTACTTTGTAAGAAGAATTTCAGCGATATTTGTAAACACCCATAAATTTGTGAAGTTGGATGTGCACGATTGCAAAATTATGATTGTTTATACATGTATTTTTATTTTAGGTATTATAAATATCAATTGATAATCATTCCTAGGTGCTTTAAAAGCAATGTACATATTATTATAATTACTTTTCAATTCAGATGTGTACAGTTACTGAGTTCCGACAACAGTATCATAATTAGGGTTAACACGTATATTTTAAGCGATTATAAAATACCTTGTTTTTGGTTGCAGATTTTCAAATATTTCGTTTTTTCACAAAGTGGTGAATTTTTATTTGTCAAAACGTAGACGTTTCTATCTGTTGCGGGCATACTGTTTTCATAAAGCAATAAACCCTAAAGTTTGATGTTATGGTTTTTACCGAATGACAAAGAAACTAAAAAAAAATTGTCATTAATTTAATTTGTACCTATATATCTATAAAACATAATTAAATGGTGTATAACATCATCAAAATGTACACTTTTCAGTAATAATTACAACATTTTTTCGAGGGGTCATGTCCCCCACACAGTATGTCTTTGTCACTCATTTCCTTTTCCTCCCCTTTATAGATATGACACGGCATGGCCAGGTGGATAAGGCACTCGACTCGTAACCTGAGGGTCGCGGGTTCGAATCCCCGTCACACCAAACATTCTCGCCCTTTCAGCCGTGTTGGCGTTATAACGTTACGGTCAATCCCACTACTCGTTGGTAAAATAGTAGCCCAAGAGTTGGCGGTGGGTGGTGACGACTAGCTGCCTTCCCTCTGGTCTTACACTGCTAAATTAGGGACGGTTAGCGCAGATAGCCCTCGTGTAGCTTTGTGTGAAATTCAAAACAAACAAACCTTTATTGATTCCTGCCTGTATCTCCAGTTCGTGAAAACCAACTAAACTATGCTCGTTGTTTCGAATCACATATAACAAAGATCGACAAATCAAAGATAACTGAATAAAAATACATTTATCGATTGTACAACAAATATCTAATGTATTTTAGTTATTTACGTTTCTAAACATCAATCAACATTGACAGTTTTACAAAACGTTGGTAGGAACGGAATCGGAAATCGGAATTTCCTGGATGATTAACTGTCAAATGCTCCTTCAATTTGTTGTTAGTAAATTTCTTGCGTTTAATTACACCAAATACCACATCTATATATATATATATATATTTCTTTTAGAAATAACCCAATCACGAGGGTGGCCGTGTTTCTTACGAAGATAAACTACTTTCCTTTAACTGAAGGCAGTTAGCTAAGATCGTTTATTATTGACTGGACACAAATCAATAGGTAGTGAAGAACTGATTGACCGTTGGACCGTATTAGCGGTAGTTGGATATTGTTATTTTTTTCTCCATGTACTGCGAGAGCACGAGTCGTCGAGCACGCGAAGTTCTTTTTTATCGAACACGAAGTTTCGACTCTGAGAACAGGAAAAAGGTTATAATTAAACCAGAAGAGCCAGGAACGAGGTCCACGTGAGCTTTATATTGTTAACAAATCAAGCAAAATTGAGGCAAGACATTACTAGTCACGAATGTTTTATTCAAAATGGATGCGCGTATGTATAACGTCTTTGTGGATATTCGTTCTTTACGGAGAATATCACAATTGCCTCACTTACTGATTTAATATGTGAACGTAGGCAACTTTATTAGCTTGTAAAACGTATGTCACGCAAAATACGTTTCAATACAACTGAGCTCTCTAGCTATTATTATTTTGTAATAAAAAAAAACCCGGTAATTCCAAAAATAAACTCACCTTTTTCAGTCATGAAATATATTTATATTTAATGTTGTTAATAAATGATTTGTATTTAACCCTGTTTCCGCAATATTTAGATTTTTAATGTCATAAATCAACGGTTTTGATCCAGCCCTCTTTCGGCGATAAGTAAAAAAAAGAAGAATATTTTTTTTTAAAAAACAAGTAAGAAATCCAGTATCGGGACGTTTGTTTTGAATTTCGCGCAAAGCTAGTCGAGGGATATCTGCGCTAGCCGTCCCTAATTTAGCAGTGTAAAACTAGAGGAAAGGCAGCTCGTCATCACCACCAACCGCCAACTCTTGGGCTACTCCTTTACCAACGAATAGTGCGATTGACCGTCACTTTATAGCGTCACCACGGCTGAAAAGGCGAGCATGTTTGGTCCGATAGGGATTCGAACCCGCCACCCTCGGATTACGAGTCGAACACCTTAACACGCTTGGCCATGCCGGGCCCACAGGGTTTGGAAAGTTTGCAGTCTATTTATAGTCACATTGGTTTATAGTGTCACGAAAAAGGCTTAAGATGCTTTTAAAATGCTGTCAGCTATTGCAAAGAAAAACCGAGTTTCACATGAAACTAAGTTTTAATTAATTTTTTTTTCCGTTTACGAATTGTGTTCATGTGATATTTCACACAACTGTATTGTTATCACGAATATACAAAATAATGCCATTGACAGTTGGTTAAGGCGTTTGGCTCCCAGTCTGGGCATCGCGGTATTCAATCCCTATCTCAACAAACATGCTCGCCCTTTCCACCATGGGGTCGTTATAATGTGACGGTTAATCTCACTATTCGTTGGTAAAAGAGTAGCCCAAGAGTCGGCGGTGGGTAGTGATGACTAGCTGCCTTCCCTCTAGTCTTACACTGCTAAATTAGGGACTGCTAGCGCAGATAGCCCTCGTGTAGTTTTGCGCCAAATTCAAAACAAACAAACAAGCAGCACCTTGACCACTGCTATATTTGTCGTAACCTAACCGGTTTATTGATCACAACAAGGTCACTATGTGAAAATTAAAGCATTAGCCTCATGTATAAATGTGCAACGAAAACTGATGTTCCATTTGCAATATCATGCTTCACGTAAAGTTGCTCCTGACATCGGTATTAATTTAAAAAATAGTTTGAGCTTTATCATTCAGTTGCACAATTTCTGTAGTCTTTAAACAGAACCTTCTGACTCACTTATATAGAATAACACTTTATTTGAGACATCTTGGATCTATTGTTGTAAGCACTTAGAGTTTTATGGTTATTCGCTTTTTTATAATCATCAGAAGCAAAAGCTAACCTTCTACGAGGCTGACTGGCGCACTTATAATCATGAAAAGGAGAAGCTAACCTACGAAACTTACAAGCGCTCTCCAAAACTATTAGAAAGAGTAGTAGACTTTGTACGGGTCCTCTAACCCATAATAATCAACGCCATCTCAAAACCCATAATTTAACAGTTATTAAATAGATCGGGCAACAGTGCAGTGAACTCTATGTCACTTGTCAGCCGAACAGCTTTCTCTGTGTGATCTATTTTTCACAAACGCCAGTTTCCGTAGCTAACCTCCTTCAAGACAGCTTTTCTAACTGTAGAGTTAACACGTAAATGGACACATGCAGTACGCCCATTAGTTTGCCAAGAGGTGATGTCCCATATTTACACATTGGAGACTAAGCGAAAAAAATACAGATTATTTTCTGAAATAGTACTGTTTAAGAAGGCAGAACAATAGACAAATACTTATTCAAATGTTTAGTCAGTTTAACAAAACAAAACATTTTAGTGTTAGATTCAAAGAGTGCGAGTACAGTATGTATACGGGACTACCTGTAATCGTGATTCTGCAAGGTTTGGTTTGTTTTTGAATCTCGCGCAAAGCTACATGAGGGCTATCTGCGCTAGCCGCCCCTAATTTAGCAGTGTAAGACTAGTAGGAAGACAGCTAGTCATCACCACCCACCGCCAACTCTTGGGCCACTTTTACCAACGAATAGTGGGATTGACCCCACGGCTGAAAGGGCGAGCATGTTTGGTGTGACGGGAATTCAAACCCACGACCCTCGGATTACGAGTCGAGTGCGTTAACCACCTGCCCATGCCGAGCCCGATTCTAGAAGGTGGAGATAACCAAAGCTAAATATAGAATGTATAGCTTCGAAGAGTATTAATAATGAAGTGAATATGACTTCTATTCTGACTCGTTTCTAGATATAATCCCTTTCTTTAATCTAACATAAAGTAAGAAAAGAGAGATAGTCACCACAATGGTTTGGTTTTGGTTTTTATTTATTTTGAATTACGCACAAAGCTACACGAGGACTATCTGCGCTACCCGTCCTTAATTTTGCAGTGTAAGACTACAGGAAAGGCAGCTAGTCATCACCACCCACCGCCAACTCTTGGGCTATTCTTTTACCAACGAATAGTAGGATTGCACTACAATGGTATCAGAAACATAGAACAAGTAACAACAAAAACTGTTAATTGTTAGTAAAGATCAATATATCTTCCTGGATACTTTTATTTGTAGAAGTATCAAATTCAATTACAGTACTGAAATGGTTAAACCAAAATTGAGATAAAAGCCACAAAAATAAATCACAATATGTATCAGAAAATGAAATTCCTTCCTGTCGTTGCTGTACAAAATTAATTCGTTTCCTTCTGTCTGTGTTTAGTATAAAAACAAGAACCTTTTATTCTGTATTTAGTATGTCATATTATACACACTCAGTCATTCTGTATTTAGTAGGTCATATTATACACACTCAGTCATTCTGTATTTAGTAGGTCATATTATACACATTCAGTCATTCTGTATTTAGTAGGTGATATTATACACACTCAGTCATTCTGTATTTAGTAGGACATATTATACACACTCAGTCATTCTGTATTTAGTAGGTCATATTATACACACTCAGTCATTCTGTATTTAGTAGATCATATTATACACACTCAGTCATTCTGTATTTAGTAGGACATATTATACACACTCAGTCATTCTGTATTTAGTAGGTCATATTATACACACTCAGTCATTCTGTATTTAGTAGGTCATATTATACACACTCAGTCATTCTGTATTTAGTAAGACATATTAGACGCACTCAGTCATTCTGTATTTAGTAGGTCATATCATACGCACTCAGCCATTCTGTATTTAGTAGGTCATATCATACGCACTCAGTCATTCTGTATTTAGTAGGTCATATTATACACACTCAGTATTCTGTATTTAGTAGGTCATATTATACACACTCAGTCATTCTGTATTTAGTATGTCATATTATACACACTCAGTCATTCTGTATTTAGTAGTTCATATCATATGCACTCAGTCTATTCTGTATTTAGTAGGTCATATTATACACACTCAGTCACTCTGTATTTAGTAGGTAATATTATACACACTCAGTCATTCTGTATTTAGTAGTTCATATCATATGCATTCAGTCTATTCTGTATTTAGTAGGTCATATCATACGCACTGAGTCATTTTGTATTTAGTAGGTCATATCATACGCACTCAGTCATTCTGTATTTAGTAGGACATATTATACACACTCAGTCATTCTGTATTTAGTAAGTCATATTATACACACTCAATCATTCTGTATTTAGTAGGTCATATTATACACACTCAGTCATTCTGTATTTAGTAGGTCATATTATACACACTCAGTCATTCTGTATTTAGTAAGTCATATTATACACACTCAGTCATTCTGTATTTAGTAAGTCATATTATACACGCTCAATCATTCTGTATTTAGTAGGTCATATTATACACACTCAGTCATTCTATATTTAGTAGGTCATATTATACACACTCAGTCATTCTGTATTTAGTAGGGCATATTATACACACTCAGTCATTCTGTATTTAGTAGATCATATTATACACACTCAGTCATTCTGTATTTAGTAGTTCATATTATACACACTCAGTCATTCTGTATTTAGTAGGGCATATTATACACACTCAGTGATTCTGTATTTAGTAGGGCATATTATACACACTCAGGGATTCTGTATTTAGTAGGTCACATTATACACACTCAGTCATTCTGTATTTAGTAGTTCATATCATATGCACTCAGTCTATTCTCTATTTAGTAGGTCATATCATACGCACTCAGGGATTCTGTATTTAGTAGGTCATATTATGCACACTCAGTCATTCTGTATTTAGTAGTTCATATCATATGCACTCAGTCTATTCTCTATTTAGTAGGTCATATCATACGCACTCAGTCTATTCTAATCACTTTGTAAATGTTATTGAAGTTCCCTCAGATGGGACAACTGTAAGTCTTCAGATTTACAACATAAAATTAGGTGTTCGACACAGAAGATAGCCTGACGTGGCTTTGCTATAAAAACAAAACACAAGCACACGTGACTAATGATTTCTATCTAAAAAATAGTGTGGTTTTTATTTAAGACCTCTCGCTTTATGTAAGCAAGTGATTTGCCTTAAAACACCATGAATCGAAGTAAATATATATATAGAATATAATTTTACGTAACAGCTAAAGAGTGGATATATATGGTTGTTACTAATATCTCATGATATGCTATAGGAATAAACAAGATGAAAGACAGTGTGCAGCTATTTAAAACACTTTATGACATATACATTATATTAGATACAGAGCGGGAAGTTCATATATGGCTATTACTAATATCCTTGCTATAAGGACAAACAAGATGAAATGTAACGGACAAACATTTTAAACAGTAAACACCATATGATAAACGGCAGAAAGGTTTGTGGGATGTTGCCTTTAATAACTGCTTAATTTGTTTATTAATTAAAATCTACTGACTATGTGAAATATGGTTAAAACTTTATTTATACACAACGAGTTATAAACACAGACAAAACTAAATGACAAAAACTAAATCCTACGTTTCTCCGTAACCACTGTCAGTGAAACAGGTGAAGCCGAAACGTCCGACTCAGATCTTTACTGTTACTGTATCCGTGATTGAAACTGTAAAGCTAGGTTGTATGTTAGACGCCTACTGATTTATTGTTGAGAAATAAAGAGCAGTAAGGTATTCTGTTGTTTTAAATACAGGGTGGTATGTGGTAAAATCTGTTTTCAGTATGTGGATGGTATTGCTAAATAAACAGGTAATTTCTCAGGCTGTTAACATGAATACTCATATTTGTATTAAGTAGCTTATTGGAATTATTAACATTTTTTTTAATTGATGCACAAGCTTTCGGCTCAGATAATTGAGCATATTAATTAAAAAAAACATAATGATACTTCATGTATATTACTTAATTCAAAGACAAAGTTAATTGTGCAGTTGTCTGAAGATTTTGTTTGTAATTAAACACAAAGCAACACATAGGCTATCTGTGCTCTGCCCGGGTATGAAAGCTGGATTCTACCGTTGTGAGTTCACAGACATACCGCTGTGCTACTGGAGGGGGTGGGGCTTGTCTGAGGATACTTGGTGCAGATGAAGAGCAATAAAGAATGTTATATATATATAGAATATACAGCTGTTGAAGAGGAAAAATTTTATATGCATGTATATATATATATATATACAGACAGAGAGAAAGAGAAAATAATGATTTGTTTTAAGGGCAAAAAAGAAAAAAAATCAGTATATATAATTTAATGCAAAATTTACAGATTTTTCAGTTTTTGACTCATTTTAAAATTCAAAATTCAGTACACCACCTTTTGAAAGTCAATTTCAAAAAGTTAGTTTGTTGTTTTTTTTCGTGCAAAGCTACACGAGGGCTATCTACGCTAACCGTCCCTAATTTAGCAGTGTAAGACTAGGGGTAAGGCAGCTAGTCATCGCCACCCACCGCCAACTCTTGGGCTGCTCTTTTACCAATGTATAGTGGGATTGACCGTCACATTATAACGCCCCCACGGCTGAAAGGGCGAACATGTTTGGTGCGACGGGGAGTCGAACCATCGGCCCTCAGATTGCGAGTCGAACGCCTTAACCCACCTGGCCATGCCGGGCCTGAAAAATTTAATAGAGGTATACCTTTTACTCAGTCTACACAAATTAAGTTAACCCTAACCCTAGTTCATAGCCTATGTTGCATATAAAGAGATTATAACAAATAAAGGAAAAATGCTTTAAGCCAGCACTTCTCAATTTTGTTTTATACCAGGCTCTCCCCAAATCACGAAAATTTGAATACAGCGATAAACAATTACGATTTACATGTAAATATTCTTCCAGTTTTTACTTTCGTGAAATCCCAAGATTCAGTATTTAAAAAACACTGCTTTGGGCCAAACCTTGCATGTTGTTTCGTATATAAATACATACGTATCGCAGGTCCACTGTTAATGTTCTCCACATGTCACAATACAATAATTTATCTTTCCTTGGGTGTCTAACAAACAACATTAACAACATTAAAGATTTTCCAAGGTCCTCTACAAACGTACAGAAATCTCAGTCCTCTTTCCACCCACTTCTGAAGTTCTTCGTTCAGTGTAAAAGTGTATCGACAAAGTAGCCTCGTACTCAGAAACACAGAATTCAGCCCAAGAAGATTAAAAAAACATTTGGTTACTTGATCAACTTTTCAAGAACCTGTTTCAGTTAGGCAATAACTCTGACAGCGCTGGATGTTTGCACTGATAACAACATCACCCAGGGAGAGAAAGTCGTCTCGGCTTTTTGACCTGATGGAATGTGGTTGTTTCAGGTCTTCAAGAGCCGCATGGAGTAAATACGCAACGTCAATATAATATCCAAGATAAATAACAAAATACAGAACTAGAATTTAAAATTCAAAGAAGTGTTACGTTCAGGTTTATTGGGGTTATTACAGGTTGTTTTTTTTTCCAGGACCATTGTAAGGATCCACTTTTTGTGTGCGTGTGTGTGTTGCGAGAATATATAAAAATTGTCGTAGTTTGGTTGTTTAGAAATAAGCACAAAGCTGCACAATGGGCTACCTGTGCTCTGTCTACCACGGGTATCGAAACCCGGTTTTTAGCGTCGTAAGTCCGCACACATACCGCTGAGCCACTAGGAGGCATATATAAAAATATCACCAAAGAATTCCAAGTTGAATTTGATATTTCATTTATTACATTGTGCAACGAAAAGTCTAACTTTATTTGTTTTGTTTTTTGTTATATAAAGAATCGATGACAGCCTATAACAAGTATTAATCATGATGCATATAAAGAATCGATGACAGCCTATAACAAGTATTAATCATGATTTCCTAAGTTCAGTATATTTTGTTTCCAAATGGAAAGTACATCAGTTAAAAAAAAAAAATCTAAATAACTTTCTGGTGTGTATACGCAAAGAAAGGCGTTAAAGAAATATGAAACATTTAAACTTTCATAAACACTGCTTTACATTGGTAAGCGATTGTAATTATTTCTTTGAGGAAAAACAAGTTTTTTTTTGCGTACGGCAAATAATTAGTGTCTGCACTTAAATGTAATATATGTTATTTTAAGCTGCCTTTCATTTGGGTGTGTCCCCCAGTGGCTCAGCGGTATGTCTGCGGACCTACAACGCTAAAAAACGCGTTTCGATACCCGTGGTGGGCAGAATACAGATAGCCCATTGTGTAGCTTTGTGCTTCATTCAAAACAACAACAACAATCATTTGGTTGTATGAATTTAAAAATCGTAAAAATTCATTTAGAGAATTCTTTGTCTTGTTTTATGGTGTCAACCAGCTTCACTCATATTGATTATTTTTGTATGAATACCTTCATATTTGTCTGTAGGCCTAGTGGTTAGCGTGATGAGTTGTGAACCAGAGGGCTCACGGCGCTGCCAGTTTTCACAAAACTGTATTCCTTACTTTGAGATCGTAGGAACACTACAAGAGTGCCGGTTGAATCCAACTAATCCCTCACACAGCCCGAGTAGTGACAGTGGGTACTGTTGAACACTACTTTCTATCCAATTTATCAGTTCATAATTAAGAATAGCTAGCGCGGATAGCCCTTGGATAGCTTTGCGCAACTATCCAAAACAAACCTTCAAATTTTGTCTGTTATTAGGGGGAAGATATATAGAAAGCATATAAAAAATTAAACTTATTAAAACAAAAGGTCACCTAATTTAGAGTGAAATGACACAATTTTTGAACTTACACCGGAATAGATTACAATAATGTAAAAATATAAATATTTTAAGATACTGCGATACAACTACATCATTTGAAATTGAAGAATAAAGATAACTATTAGATTTTCTTTAGGAATAATTACAAGCAAAAAACAACAAAAATGAAAGCACGTTGAAGAGAAAAATGTATTTATAATTTTGTCACAAAGGTGATAAAAAACAACAACAAAAATCACGACAGTTCCTCAAAACGTAAGATTAAAAGAAATGTCAAAAATGGCAGAAATTACCCATGATACTATTTCTTAGAAGTAGTAATCTTACTATAATGAACATAGTGTGTATGTAAATACCTATGTATGCAACCAAAACACCTGCGCCATCTATTGAATGATATCAGACACAAAAGTCATAAAATTCAGACTTTGAGCATCCACAATTCAGACAACTATAAAAATAACTGTGATATATGCAACAACCATTTCTTTACAATAGAAGACAGTTTTAAATAATAGGTACTCTCTTTATAACAAGAACACAGCTTTCACTAGGACTTCACGTGACGGTGTGATTACATCTTTATTGATCCATTTTTTTAAACGTAGTACTAAGAAAACGGAGCTTTTGAAAACTATTCATTTTTCAATAAACAGTACCACTTTTAATACATAAAACATTATAGTTTATACACTAAATTTTATTAATATTTTGTACTCTGTATATTGAACCATTTTGATGCAATGAGTTATGTATGACTAAAGAGTAGAATTCGAACAGTTTTCTTGTGCAGTACTTTTCAGAAAAAAAAAAATCAGTTTAGCAGAAAATGCTCACTTCTTCTAAATTTTTTTCAATGAGGTATTGCGAGGTATATTATGGTCAGTACAAGCAGCCGCCTATGGGTGGCGTTTTTTCTAGTACATATAATAGAGTATCTCGTCAAATCATCTTTACTAAAAGGTAAACATTGATAAAAAAATAATTGTAATACAGAAATCAATATAATACACGTTCGATCCTAATAATCATGATACGTAGAGTGCTCTCCCACATTTATTTTCCAGACTTTAGATTAGATTTAAATTTTGGAGCGTATATATTTCCTGTTTGAAGATTTAATTTAATAAGGAAATACAACCATACAGTTCTTAACATCTCGTAGACCAACTCAAGCAATTTTTATTATCATGTGTTCCTTTCACTCCAGTAATTACTGTTACTTTCTGAAATGCGTCGTGTCGCTTGCATGGACCAAATCAGTGACTGTAGTGCAGCGGAAGTACATATGCCAGTGCTGGATAGAAGTATGGGGGGTGTGTTAAGGATATCGTGTGTCGGACACCCACAGCAAACATCACAGATAACGGTCCCCATCACCACTGCAACTGTAAACATGCTGCAGCTAACGTGTACTGAAAGCGAATATTGGTTAGGGGTGCTGAGAGTCAATGATGGTGCACACGTAGATGTCAAATGGCATGTCAATAAAAACTGTTTGAATTAGGCTATAAGATGTGGAAAATTGCATGGCTATCTTTCCTTAACTAGTTAATCATTAAATGTTAAAGTAGGAAAGATAATTTTGGGCCACCCTAAGTTGACTTACAATTTTCGTTAACTGATACTTCAATAAGAACCAAACCAACCATAACTCATGTGTGTGTGTTTCCTTATAGCAAAGCCACATCGGGCTATCTGCTGAGTCTACCGAGTGGAATCGAACCCCTTACCGATGTATCAGCGGGAGACCCAACCGTAACAAGGTCAACGAGGCGCAGACAATATAAATTCAATCAGTTATGGGAAGCTTAATTTGTCTGAGTGCGGGTTCTCTAATTAGAAGTGAACTTATAAGAAGAGGTAACTTTTTTTGTGCACCACATCATATCTGTTACATGCAGTGCCGACGAGACCTTTCGTCAAATATCAAGATTCATCAAACCAATTGGAATATGATAGATACGGAAGTGTGCGAGGGCCACTACTTATGTTATCGAATTGTATGAAGAACATCTGTTATGTTAGACACCAATCACTTTCTACAGGTTTCCAAAATTAGCTTCAATACGTAACACACTGCTTGATAATCTAAAATATCTGTAATATTTGAAATACTTGCAAAGCTAACTTTTATGTTTTACAAAGCTATGTTTCTGCAACTGGGTGCTTTAATGAGTGTTATTTCTGGGAATATAACTGTTATTAGTGCGAGGGTTATGCTATATTTATGGCATATCTGGCTCTAATCTAGCCAATAATCATCCAGCGATTGAGGTGAAGGGAGCCAATGAAATTGATGCTAGTAACTGAAACCGTTCAGGGCTGTAGTTACGACCTTACGACAACGCTCATTGCATGAGATGTGAACGTGAGTAGTGCTAGGGTATGAACACCTGGAGTTACAAAATGGATATCTATCGGTGACACACACCGATTAGTTTTCCTTCGCAATACTTAGAATGATTTTTATTAGAAAAATAATATATAAGGGATATCAAAACCAAGTTTCTTGTTACGGCACAGAACGCAACAAGCGCGTTGTTGAAATTCACTCACGTCACATTTTACAGTCGGCATAGAAGTAACAGAAAAGCCTTAGCGTCGATGTTAACGGTAGCCCGCCGTGTTAGACGATTGGCGTCCCGGGAGATCAGGAAATTTCCTTCATCCAGTCTCGATCACGAAGTTCAAATCCTAACTTGAGGTTCCGTGTTTGTGAATATATGTACCTGAGAGCTGTATTGGAAAAGCTCGTGCTTACTAAATCGGTGAATGAAACGCTTTGTATAGAAGAAATATGAACTCGTTGCTAAGCGCTCCTTTTGTAGCTTGTTTCTGATTTAAATATGTGACTTTTTTAGGAAAATAGTGGTGACTATTACATCGTGTGCTACAATGGTTGGGTGGACCTATAACCAAGTTAATCTTGTAGAGTGCCAGGTGGCTTTAGTATTATGTCTTATGACAGGCCTCTCTTCGGAAAACTTCAGTTTGTTTTTACCAAGTCACGAAGTTCACAAACTGTTAGGTAAGTCCCACCCACATTCAAACACGTTTACAGTACTTTAATAAGCTATTCTTATGCATCAAATGTGTACTTCACCACCAAGTTCATATATATTACCATAATTAACAAGCTACTTTATGAACAGCTTAGCTAACCATTAAGGTTATTGCATATTAAATGCACTTCAGAAGCTAGTTCGAACGTATTTCCACATTCAACAAGCTGTTTGTATGTGAAAGTAATATTGCCGTAATGTGCCCTCCATTCGAACAAGCTTCTACGACTATAAAGAGCTAATTACTGATTTTACTGTTGTCGATAATGGTGAAAAAATACGTAAAAACTTTTGCTTAGTTTTACCTCATATATTTTCAGTCAACAATTGCTAGACAAAATTAGATGTATAATTTGTTTCATTGTAAAAACTTGCAGTTTAATCTGGTTGAGTTAGGAGTGTTTGATGTTATAAACATTTAGCGAAACATTTTTTTAAATCTGTAGATATAACCTAAAATAGTCTAGTATTCCTTGCACGTGATCAAATAAATGTTGTAACATTTAAAAATTGTAGTTACCAAGTACCAAATGAAATATCTTCATATTTAATTTTAGCTAATACAACTCTCGATAGCCCAGTGATAAGCTTGGGGGCTTATATTGCCAAACTTCGGAGTTTCATACCTGCAATGGGCACAACGCAGGTAGCTTGTTGTTCAGTTTTACACGGGCCCGGCATGGCCAGGTGGTTAAGGCGCTCGACTCGTAATCTGAGGGTCGAGGGTTCGAATCCCCGTCGCACCAAACATGCTCGCCCTTTTAGCAGTGAGGGCGTTATAATGTGACAGTTAATCTCATTATTGGTTGGTAAAAGAGTAGCCAAAGATTTGGCCTTGCCTCTAGTCTTACTCTGCTAAATTAGGGACAGCTAGCACAGATAGTCCTCGTGTAGCTTTGCGCGAAATTCAAACAAACAGTTTTACAGCGGAAAGGCAATAACTTCTAACTTAAACTGTGTTGTATTTTTAAAATAGCTGTAAGAATGGACATGTTTTGAATTGTACAATATAAATTATTTTATGCTGTATAATTAAAAAAAAACTAAAACAAAAAGAGCCGATGAAATCCTAGCGTTTTTGACAAAGGTGGACCTGTTTTACTTTTTAATCCTGTGTACGTGTGTTTTGTATACTATCGTGAATGCGTCCATTAATTCATTGATCTAACTCAGCTATTAAACAAGAACAGACTTCTGTACTCACACGGTGAAGGGCACTGTCTGACCTTCTAACTGTACTTAGATTGGTTGTTTTTTGTTATTCTCGTTCCCAGTATATGTTTTAGTTATCACTTTAAAATTATACACGAATTCAAGCAGAATTTAAAGATATGGTAAGCATTTTTATGTAAAGTTCAACAGATTTCTAAATGAAAAACAAAATTGCTATTGTAAATTACACGACGGACCCTGATGTAAAGTTAAACAGATTTCTAAATGAAAAACAAAATTGCTATTGTAAATTACACGACGGCCCCTGATGCCTGTTCGTTTTGTATTTGGCAAGAATGTATTTTTAAAGACTATTTATCTTGACAATGGGGCGTCTCCTTTTTACAGTCTGTCCGTATCTCAAGAATCTGATCACGGGACAGGTTTATGGTGGAGGAGTGTCTTTAAACCTGATTGAAGAAGCAGTCAATCCAGACTAAAATCTTAACGCCTGTCCAGCATACATACGTACTGCTGATCTGGCGTAATCTAGGTTTTTTTGGTTGTGTCTCCTGTATCAACAGGATATTCCAAGGCCGAGAGTTTGGCCAGTAACTTAAATAATTATTACATTAAGAAATTTTAACTGAAGTAAAATGAATAACAGACCGTGGATATAATTAAGATATTTAGAACTGTTTCTCGATTAAGGCTCGGGGATTTTTATATCATGTACAGGGTGTCCAAAAAGTCAGTTGCAATAGGCTGAATGCCCTACACGTTTACAGAACTTGCCCAAAATTTGCTTCCTTAAAATCGATTACGTATTAATCCAGACCGCATCTAGAGATTCATCAAACTTCACTAACATTACTTCAAAACGTTTGCAAATAAACAAGAAAACCAATGCTGAATTTCTTTGATAGATTGTTTAGTCAGAGTATTCATGGTGAAACTTTGTAGAATGGACGGCAACTGCCTGTTGAAGAGGACGACGTTTCGAAAGTCTTCCGCCTTTCGTATTCAGGTAAACGAAAGGCGGAAGACTTTCGAAACGTCGTCCTCTACACTTGTGTCTCCACAACAGGCAGTTGCCGTCCATTCTACAACGTTTCATCAGTGTTTAACTTCTTTAAGGGTACAATGGCGACCGACCCCCCCCCCACCCCACCCCAACCCTCCGCCAAAATAAAAGTTTTATATGTACACGTACGTACGACACGTTCTGGATTGCTTCACACGACAGAAACAGTCATAAAATATTGCTTTGCATATGCGTTAGGAACAAAAACTATCCACTCGTGTAAAACAGGTAGCATAATGAAAGAAACGTATGACATTCATCATTCTAGTAGTTATAATTCCACCGATGTCTTTTCCACAATAGGTATTATGATAAAGTCATAGTATAAATCGGTTTGTCTATTTCTTCACGTTATATATAGTGCTAAACTCTGCATAACATAGAACAGTTGAGACTTCGTTTTGTTTGTGACTTTTGTGAAATATGCAATTGAATTATATTTGTAATTGGATATGGTAAGGTATAAGACATGTAATTTCCTTATCGTGTAAAAGATAAGTAACCGCATAAAATGGATAGGGCAGATAATTTCCTTATGATGTAAAAAGACGGATTGGCCCGGCATGGCCAAGCGCGTTAAGGCGTTCGACTCGTAAGCCGACGGTCGCGAGTTCGAATCCCGGTCGCACCAAACATGCTCGCTTTCCCAGCCGTGGGGGCGTTATAATATGGCGGTCAATCCCACTATTCGTTGGTAAAAGAGTAGCCCAAGAGTTGGCGGTGGGTGGTGATGATTAGCTGCCTTCCCTCTAGTCTTACACTGTTAAATTAGGGACGGCTAGCGCAGATAGCCCTCGAGTAGCTTTGCGCGAAATTCAAAAACAAACAAAAGACTCCTTGTGGTGTAAAGAAAAAGCTTTCTAGTGTAACTTACAGTGTGAGGATGTGATATTTTTCTTTATTTTACAACAAACAAACTGCTTGAGAAAGTGCACATATATATTATTGTTACTAAGCACTGAATTAGCAACTATTTTATTTCTCTATAAAGCTGTTCAGACACTTATATTTTTGCACATTAAAAACGAGTAATAGTTAAAAAGGTTGTCTTTTTCATACATTCGAAGTTAAAACACGTGCTTAGTTAAATCATAGCTAACACAGCATCTAAACAAGACAAAAAATGTCCATACAGACCTCGATCATTTTTCACCAGATCTTGTGAGTCAGAGGCTCAGAACTAGCTGATTGTAAATGGGTGTGCCGAGCGCTCTAACTTGCCTCAGACCTCGCGGTCATGTGACGAGCAAACGAAAAGCTATTTTATCTTGTTATCTTTGAAGCAACTGAAAAGGTAACTGTCTAGTTAAAGGTACTGAAAATTTCAATTTAGATTTAATTAAAGATAGTCGATGAAATCCACTTGTTAACTGTAGTCCTCATGAGAAGACGTCAAGTAACAAGACAATTATAATTTTTTTCACTTAAAATCCTCTTTCATATATGACCTAAAATATTTTTTTATTACACTGTTACCGAGTAATTTTCCCCTGACTAGTAATATAGATTACTGTCTTTTGAAAGTTTTATTACCAAAGGCAGAAATAATAAAATTTCAGGTAGTGAATACAAATACAGGTTTTGTCCATGCACTTCATATTTTTAGCACACATTATATAAATATATTAGTCATAGATATGCGACAAACAATAAAAACAACATTAATATTGCTATAGGGTTAGAATTCTGGTATGCTTTGCAAATTTTTCATGATGCAGAACTCCCTGTCAATTTTATTCAGTCATCCAAAAAATCATGTTTATTTTTGTTCTGATAGGTGTCGCTTTAAGTTTAACACATGTCCACTTAAATTTACTGTTATTTGTTTTCAAACCTTCATTGCACTGACATCAATCATACAACACGAAAAATTAGGTAATTATTGAAATTGTGCTAAAATCTACTGACTATAAATTTTACATGATTCTAATTAATAGTTACCTGTGGTATACTTTTAACAAAAGCAAAATATCTGAATTTTTCCAGTTATTAGGTTTAACAGGAAATTTGAAGAACATATGTTCGATATTGAACAGTTACAGCTGGTTCGTTAGGCGTTGCTAAGTCCTGAGCCAAGCCAACAAGGCCACTGCTTTGTTACACCAGTTGATGTAACACTAGATGAGGGAAGGGGGGCGCATTAGAAAAGATTTATGACTGTGATAAATAAGACTTCACTTAAATTACACCTTCTCTGTGTGTACTAAGGAAAAGTGTGGTAAAGGTGTGCTGACCCTTGTAACATAAATTACTGTTAGCAGCTTATCCAAAACGTTTCTTGAGTTCTATTTGTGATTCATAAACGTTTCAGATATAGGGTAGATAGTAGACGTATAATTGCTACTCAAGCAAAAATAGACATATTCGTATTATTTACAACCTTACTCAGTGGCGTAGCCAGGTTTTCCACTTGAGTTGAGGGGGGGGGATAATAATTTAAAAAGTTGAAATTTATCTAAATTTTTAATAAATTGGCCATTAAAACAAATAAAATGTGAGTGTTTATATAAGTTTTATTGTTTATGAAATGACATGAAACGAGTTTATTATACATAAAAATTGAAAAATAATATGTGATGAATATCAGTACATATACGTATTTTCCAGGGGAGCGGTCCCACTAGGACCCCCCTTGACTACGCTTCTGACCTTACTCCGTCTTACTTACTTTTATGTATTTGATGTACCAATAATCTATTAACTCATATCCTGCTAATTTAAGAAAATGCAAGTTGTTTTAATAAGACCACCCCTTTGGTTTATTTGCTTGTTATAATTTCTTATTTATAATTTAGTTACCGAGGAAGCTGCTTGAGTTATGAAATGGATTTTTTAGTAAATAGTGCAAGTGTTTGACTTTTGTGATGAAAGGTCAGGTAATAAATCTTTAATATTCTAATATGAGTGGGTTGTACAGATGTAACTTTTTTTTTTCAGTAAGTAATCCAGACTTTCAGTGATGACGAGAAAACCCACTTGTAGAGAAAAATATATGTTTTGTTTTTTGAATTTCGCGCAAAGCTACTAGAGGGCTATCTGCGCTAGCCGTTCCTAATTTAGCAGTGTAAGACCAGAGGGAAGGCAGCTAGTCATCACCACCCACCGCCAACTCTTGGGCTACTATTTTACCAACGAATAGTGGGATTGACCGTAACATTATAACGTCGCCTACGGCTGAAAGGGCAGGCATGTTTGGTGCGACCGGGAATCGAACCCGCGACCCTCGGATTACGAGTCGCACGCCTTAACACACTTGGCCATGCCAGGCCCAAATATATACGTAGAAACGGCTGGTTTTTTTATGAACTTGACGATGACCGAAGAAGGTTGAAACGTTTGTTGTTCGCTCCACTATATAAAAAATTTTTTCAACCCAAACCAGCCGTTTTTACATATAATCCAGACCTTATTTGTAATAACTGAGAATGAAGTAGGGTTTGGGAACTTTTGAAGCGACCTAATCTTGCTAATGGGCTTTAGTGAGAGAAAAAAATGCCAGAACAAACACGCGTGTTTGAAAAGCTTGTGTAGCTTAAGATTATTATACAGGAAATATGCAGAAAGTGGAAGCACCCAAGTGGCGGAATGTTTCCGTAGTTGTATAGTTGTATTTAATTATGTAAGCTGAAATATTAATTTTGTTCTCACATTTTCAATTAGATTTAAAGCAAAGAGCAGTAAACGTCACGTGGAAGCTAGAAGCCTAAATCTAAGTAGGCGAATACCCTAGGCTAAGTTACCTTAGAAACTCCTAAGGCTAGACCGTCATTTCGATAAACACAAAGTTAGGTCTTCATACATTATTTTAGAATGTTCTGTATATACTTACTTTAAAATATGTTAATTGTTATGTTCCAACTTTAAACTATTAACTTATTTTTCGTGTCCCTTGAGGCCTGTTCATGACAACATACTTGTTGACATAGGCTTAAAACAAAGTCTGCAAATTTTGTAAGCCTATGGATTCTATATATATAAAGCAGGTTCTACAAACATACAGTTGTAAAACGTGGAATAACTTGAAGGAGTATACGTTTGGCGTTTTACGTAAAAGGTGAAATCACCTTTTACAAATTCTCTATTATAAACAACAAGTGCATGAAGGAATGGGTATTATCCCTGTTCTTACCGAATAGGCCCAGCAATTTGTTTGTATATTTTAAAGTTTCTGGTTTTGTTTGTATTTTCCTGATACTTTCTATACTTTTATATACTACTACTACTAAAGATAATGTAAATTGCTCAAAATATAATTATCGGGAGATAATTATGAACAACCTCTGAACATGCACTAAAACTAATAAAACAAATTAAATATTAATATTTAACATTATATATCATGTTTTATGACGTATTTATTAATAAAAGACCCATTATTGTCGCAAGGATTTTAGTAAATTATAATCACTACATGATTTTAAAATATACACCACTTTGATTACTAAATTGAAATGAATAGTATATAATAGTTTATCAGTTAAAAAAACATTCATCGTTTAATTATGTTTTGGCTGTAAACTGACATAATTACTTAACAAAACATTAAAATTATGGACAGGAGGACAAAAGCAGCGGTTTGCAACCAGTAATGCAACTGAATGAAACAATTTCTTTTTAACTTTGAAATATAATTGGAACGTTATATTTCTAAATACATTCTAACTTCTTGTAATTATGTGGGATAGATATGAAACTTGTTTTGTCCATTACAATAAGCTAACATCACATACACTGACAGGATATACATTTTGTTTCTTTTATAACAACATTGTCAAACATTAGTAGAAAAGCCATGAACATTTGCAAATATGTAAAAGTAATGCTCACATTTGATACGAATTATCAGCATATCGACATATTCTATGACAGACATGGGGATACAAACTTTAGGAACATCGTTTACTCTTGGGGCTTTTGTTTTTTTGGTGTTTATTTTTTAGCTGTTATAGTTTTATTTATTTAGATATCTTCAACTCGGTGTTTTTCGGGGTTTACTCTTTTAATGCTGTACTAACGTACCGCGTATTCTCTTAATACTAATTTCGTACGGGAGTAATATCAGGTACAAAACATAATAGTATTTATGTTAAAGCTTTGTAAGAGCGGCTAATATTTTATATAAAAGTATAAATATAAACATTTCTCTCACGGATGAAGCTCGAAGAAGTACAGAATGTAAACGTAAATAACCATTTCTGGTATTTGTGGAAAAAGAGTCATTAATTTTTATTTTTCTGTTTTTCTTGTACCGACGGTATATGTGCAGAAATAACACATATGCTATATTTAATTGTTTTCATGAATGTCGTTTTAACCAGCTAAAGATAACGTAAAATGTTATTTTTTGATGAATAATTGATTAACTAACCCTAACGGTTAATACTTATTTTTTCACGAAGATTGCCCAGTTAAAATCAACGTTTTTCAAAATGTTACATTTTTAGGAAGATAATTATTTTATTAGTCAATAATAACGGTTAATTAGTATTCAAATGTCCATAAAGTATATTTTAACAAGCTATATGTGACGTTAAAGACTGTTTCTTTTATAAAGGGTAAGCACCATATTTATTGTATTTCTCACGTTATTTCCAGAATATGTGCCATAAATGGTAAAAATGAATATTTACAGAATAGCTTTGATATAATATGGCGATGAGATTGGGAGATTTAATTAGTTGGTTCATGGAGTTTTAAACATAAAAGCTTATATAAACTGCAAACGCCAGCTAGCATGAACTTTGAAAGGTTATGCAAGTTGCAATAACTGTGATTAATATTTAAATAATTTACATGTAACTTACGAGCCAATCAAAATGGCGTGGCGATGCCGTTCACTATAACTCAGCACTTGACGTCATCTACTGTTTTATTCCTTTAGGCTGCATTTTTTTTTAGAAGCGTATTTCGGCTCGTGTAATTATAGCTCTTGAAAGTTTGTTTATTTCTTGTTAGACATTTAAGGTATAATTGGATATAATGATCTTCCGACTTCTTCCGGTAACTATAGAGTCTGTTAATAGAACATATATCACAAATAATAAAAATAAATTGGCAAAATTATATAAATATAGAGCTGGCCCGGGATGGGTAGATGGGTTAAGGCGTTCGACTCTTAATCTGAGGGTCGCGGGTTCGAATCCCCCATCGCACCAAACATGCTTGCCCTTTCGGCCGTGGGGGCGTTATAACGTTACTGTCAATCCCACTATACGTTGGTAAAAGAGTAGCTCAAGAGTTGGTGGTGGGTGGTGATGACCAGCTGCCTTCCCTCTAGCCTTACAGTGCAAAATTAGAAACGGCTAGCACAGATAGCCCTCGTGTAGCTTTGCGCGAAATTCAAAAACAAACAGAAACCTCGTAAGAAGCTTATGTTACCTACCTTTTAGTATTGACACTAAAGGAATTGCTGATGTAATATTTGCAGTAAAAATACACATAGTGCATGTATTTATTGAGATAAAATGACTAGCTGAATAAATATATTGACTAGTTATCTTTATGGCCGTCTGAAAAGGTTTTACACAGAGAAATCCAGTTATCTTTCCCCTTTTCTGATTATATCCGACTCGCCACTAATTGCTATAATATAGTTACAAAATATATTAATATTGTCAGTTCTGTCGTTGTAGAAAGTATTCCTAACACTTAGTTTGGAAATTTATTACAACTGTTTTTTATTGTTGTTTTGCTTTGAAGTAAATATTTATTTGTTTTTAAACTTTTACTGAAACATGGAATTATTGTCTACGTTGGCACCGTGTAAAATAAAGCAGTAAAAGAACTCGCTTGATGTATTTATGTGGATTAAGGTAAACCTGGGTAAATATTAAAACGTTTGCACGAACTGAGCGTTTTGTTAAACAGGTATTAAAGAATGATAAATTTTAGCGAAGATTGCCCAACTATTTTATTATGTTATGAAAATTATACGGTCGACAACCGTTATAATCGTGTAGTCCTCACTCATTAGATTTAGTTAATGCATACTTGACTCGTGTTCTCGTTTTATGAAACATGTTTTGGTTTGTTTTGAATTTCGGACAAAACTACACAAGTGCTATCTGCGCTAACCGTCCCTAATTTAACAGTTTAAGACTAGAGGGAAGGTAACTAGTCGTCATCACCCACCGCCAACTCTTGAGTTACTCTTTTACCAACGAATAGTGGGATTGACCGTCATATTATAATGCCCCCCACGGCTGAAAAGGCGAGCATGTTTAGTGTGATGAAGATTCGAACCCTCGACCCTCGGATTACGAGTCGAGTGCCTTAACCACCTGGCCATGCCGGGCCATATAATATGAGTAACAGTTCATTTTCACTAATTGTGCGAGCTGAAGAGGACAAATCTGTATATTTAATGTTTCATTCTTGAAACACTCGTCAGTATTGTACAGTGCCTGTCAAAAATCAGTTTGATTGATTTTAAAATCAGTCTGCTGTTATGACTGACAATCAGGAAAAAAGCAACTGACTAACCAATAAAAATTATATTTGTTAGAAACAAACAAACAAACTTAGAAATATTTAAGTATTGCTTGGTATTATTTCTTCGTTTCTTTATTTTAGGAAATGGATTTTCTGGGGCATAGTCAGAAGAAACGTTCATAATGCGTATTATATATATACATGTTTTCAAAGTTTTCCACACATGGTTTATTTGTTTGTTTTTTGAATTTCGCACAAAGCTATTCGAGGGCTATCTGAGCTAGCCGTCCATAATTTAGCAGTGTAAGACTAGATGGAAGGCAGCTGGTCATCACCACCCACCGCCAACTATTGGGCTACTCTTTTGCCAACGAATAGTGCGATTGTTAATACACTGTTAAGTTAGGGACGGCTAGCGCAAATAGCCCTCGTGTAACTTTGCGCGAAATTCAAAACAAACCAAGTCAAATTATACTGTTTATATGTAAGAAAAACGTTAAATCGTCAATTATGTCAGCGCAGTTAGCCTAGTTGCTTTGCACCATAAAACGCCAAAACAACTGACCATCAGTAATGTCAGTAGTAGAGTCACTTTTTTCTCTCTCTCTCTCTGTGTGTGTTTTGTTATAGCAAAGCCACATCGAGCTATCTGCTGAGCCCACCGAGGGGAATCGAACCCCTAATTTTAGCGTTGTAAATCCGTAGACTTACCGCTGTACTAGCGGGGGGGGTACTCTTTCTCGTTGGCACGTTGAGCATCTGTTTAATTAATGTTTTGGATATTTATAACCAGTTGTCATAATTATGATTGTAATATGTGAAATGTTGTTGTTTTTGAATTAAGCACAAAGCTACTCAATGGGCTATCTGTGCTCCGCCCACCACGGGTATCGAAACCCGGTTTTTAGCGTTGTAAGTTCGCAGACATACCGCTGAACCACTGGGGCACAAGATGTGAGATAAAACTATAAATACTGAACTTGGAAAATACATGTTTTAAAGTCCCGTTAGGTATTCCTTGTTATTTTGGTAGAATTGTAGGCACTGTTTAAAGTCCCGTTAGGTATTCCTTGTTATTTTGGTAGAATTGTAAGCACTGTTAAAGGCTTAAGCTACTTTATCAAATGGCTTTTAAAATTTTCAGAACTAAAGGATAACTTTATTTACCATGGAAGACGAGTTTTGGAATCATCATTCAGATAACTGTAAACAGTGTTCCTGGATAGATTTTTAATTATTTTATTCACAACGAACCTCATTGTTTCATCAACTTTTTTAACAAACATCAATGGATCTTCACTGTTTGAATGTTCTTTATATGCGAAGCACAAAGGCGTAACATAGTATCTGCTACATAGACTCGATTTTTTGTAAATGTTTTTTGTAACTGCAAGTACTTTTTATTACATGAAATATTTGTTAAATTTACAATATTTTTAGGTTACGTGATACGACATTTGCATTGCAAAAACGTACTCGCTCACCCTAATTGCAGTCAAGAAAAATAAAACGTTACAATGGGAGTCAATAAGTTAACTGCCCTATGAAATACCATCAAAGATTTTGTTGGTTTGTGATTCAGCACAAAGCTACACAATGAGCTATTGGTACTCTGCTCGTCACGGGTATCGATACCCGGTTTATAGCGTTGTAGGACTGCAGACATACCGCTGTGCCACTAGGGGCACCATCAAGGAAGAGAGAAAAAAATGGCTTGTAACAACTTTGTTTTTTCTTTTCATATTAGAGTTCGTTAAAAGTACATAACAAGTTTGACATTCTGTTGGCAATTTCTAAGTAGTTTAGTCCAGTTATCAGGTACATCATGAAAACCAAACATGATGAATGATCTTTTTTGAAGCGTGAAAACAAAACGCTTTACTAATAACTAGATGAAAGGTATATTTGGTATTATGTACACATTCAGTTCGTACGGAAGAAATATAACACGTACAGTCACAATGAAACAGCAATGTTCAGGGCTGGCAATGGCTTAATGCTTATGGAGATCGACACGTAATTTGGGAGTAGCGGGTTCGAATCTCATCACCGAACGTCTTCGACCTTTCAGCTGTGATGGCATTATAACGTACAGTTAACCCCACAATTCAGTTAAAGTATTCCAAGATTTGGTAGTGGGTGGTTCTCACTACCCGCTTTCCTTCCGGCCTATCAACCCTAAATTAGGTATGGCTAGCGCCCTCAAGTAGCTTTGCCCAGAATTCAACAAGACAAACAAACAACAATGTTCCATATAAACTGCTCGTTGTACATCTTTTGACAAGGCAGTGCACTTGTTCATGAATTTGTGAACTGTTAATACATTCATTATAAACAATAATAAAATAAAAATATCTGAATAAAGAGTCCGTGAAAGAAAGAAGGAAGCTTCTTTTATTGTTAGAGAGTACATAGCTAGCCCTTTTGTTCATTAAGTAGTGTAAACTTAGTGTTGTATGCGGCACGTGCATGGGTCGATGTTTAGCGTGCCGTGACTATGAATCTAAGGATTCATGCTCGCGACCCGTTGCCGCAAATAATAACTTTGAACTTTAGGTCAAATCCCTCTATTAAATCAGACAAGTGTTATTTAAAGAGTTGGCGGTGGATAATCCTGTTGAAATGATTTTTTTCTTTGATCCTATCAGCTAGCCCTTTTACGTCATCAAACATCTCGCCCTTTCAGTTGTGAGGGGGGGGGGCTTTAGAATGGAGGCACTAGTCAACAACACCCACCGCCACATTATAACGCACACATGGCTGAAATGGCGAGCATATTTTATGATGGGATTCGAACCCGACGGTAAGGAGTCTAGCGTCCTAACCATTAATAAATATATAGTAAGAACAGTTATAAATAAATAAATTGATAATTTGTATAGTTAAAAACCTAAATATCAATAATGTATGTACAATATATGTGTATATATATATATATATTATAGTATATACAGTTTTTCGTACTTTGTAACAGTCATTGGCGTTGTTGACTTTGTCAGAAATTTCAAAGATGGTCCACGATAACTTTTAAGTTATCCAAGCGACTTCTACTTGTAAGGATGTTGGGGTTGAATTTATCACCATTCGATATCATAATTACTCTTTTCTTTGGATACGCAACACTGAACGTCCTACCCACAGCCACTGGTGGTGTGTTGCGAAAAGCACGTCGTGACCTATTTTAAATAAGGATAAATTGTCACGTTTAAGCTATATTGTAGAATTCAAGAATAAATAACACAAGACATCCTAAAATTGTTTAACCAAATAATTTATCTTTACACCGTTAGCAAGCAGAAATTATGCTTGAAATAATATACTTTATACAAAGGTATTAAATTCGTAATTGGGGAGTTCTTAGTCAGTAATTATCCTAGAGAAATGGGCCACTCAGAGTGATAACTCGAGTTTTCAATTAAATTGTAGTTTTGATATTTTTCTAATTGCACACGTATTCAACGTATAATATATTTAATTGTTTATTTCCCGTACAAAAATGAGAGTTGGAAGTTTAAAAGAAAGCTTTGTATCGTCATTTGACTTTGGTCCGCCACTGTACAGTGGTAATTCTACGGATTTACAACGCTAAAATCAAGGCTTCGATTCCCCTCGGTGGATGCAGCAGATAGCCCAATGTGGCATTGCTAGAAGAAAAATACACTCATTGATTTTGCCTCAGTTTCTGAGAACAACATTCAAGGAAAAAAAGAAGTAATTACATAATTTTTTCTCCCACTTTCTTTTGATGATGTTTTCGTTTGTCTCGTTTGTTCGTTGTGACCACGTTGTCGTGTCAAACATATCTATTTTCTCCATTAAAACTTAATCCCCTCAAGTCAGCCATTCCCCGCGAATAACGAACATATATCCAGACGTTGTCACAGTTTATCACCATTTAAAGCCGAAATCGCCACGAGCAAAGAAACCGCCTCAAGTTCCCGTGTTCCGGTTCCGTTTACCCTGCTAAAAATCTCATAATTTTTGTCCAGTATCTCCTTACAAACATGACACAACCTTAAGAAAAAAAAAGTAACATGATCCTTTTCTTCTTCGGAATACTATAACCAATAGAAAAGAAGGGAATCCTAGAAGTCATGACCCTAATATTTTACAGTTAATGAGAGATCTCTATGTTCTAATCACCGTCTTCTTACGAACGAGACAACGAAACCTGAAGCCAGATGACATTAAATAAACTTATTGTTACTGCAGCTTCCCTTTAATATAAAATTATTGAAACATTGAGATTGACTGAAATGTTTAAATACTGAATTTATTATTTGAAATGAAAAAACAAATTAATTAAAAGTTGCCAAGGTAAATTAATGATAGGAAAATAAATATTAATATGTAATTTTCAGATAATCTGTAATATCAACATCTTTAATTGCTGGTTCGTTGTTTGAGTCCAAATAGACTTTCTAATTGTTCAGCAGATTTCCATAGTTATTTAACCCTACTATTACGTTATTCTGTTATACGTTTCGGGTCGTATTGACCCGAAGCAATTTCAAATAAATCACGAAATGGGCTTCAATTAATAAAATATTTTTTTTCTACGCATAGCTTTTACTTTCCTGTAAGCAAAGACACACCCAGATTGCCGAACATATGTCATTCTCAATACTGACCAATGATTTCTTTTGTAGGCCTCAAGTCCGAGCTGTACTATGTCCGAGACGGAGAAGTAAACCTATACGCTTTGGGATTCGAGGTAGTTGTTCCGAATAATATTTCTGTCCTTCGTATGACCTGGCAAAGTCTGAGCCGTCAAAAGGTAAGAAAAGGTTTAGAAGTTTGGAGGTTTCTTCTCTCCTTCATATGATGAGGCAATGTCTGAGTCGTCAGAAGGCATTAAAATGTTTGGAAGTTTGTTTCACATAATTGTTTAATTGGTGGTGATTAATTAAGCGGTAGCTTGCAAGGTTTATAACTCTAGAATTTAGAGTTCAATTCCCACGACGAAACAAAAGTTTTGTTAGTGAACAAAACATTGAGTTATTACTGCGAGCAGTACCGAACGTGGCTATTACTGTTATTTGTGATGTCGTCCTTGAAAGGCACTTAAATTATATGTTGTTCAATTATCTTTAGTGTCTTATGTTCAAAATGTGTAAATATTCACAATAATCTGGTTTGTTTTGAATTTTGCACAAAGCTACTCGAGGGATATCTACGCTAGCCGTCACAAATTTAGTAGTGTAAGACTAGAGGGAAGGCAGCTAGTCATCACCACCCACAGCCAGCTCTTGGGTTACTCTTTTACCAAGGAGCTGCGGGATTGACCGTAACATTATAATGCCCCCACGGCTGAAAGGGCGAATATGTTTGATGTAACGGGGATTCGAACCCGTGACCCTTAACTACCTGGTCATGCCGGGCCATTCACAATAAACTGTTAAACGTAATTAAGGCAATGGTTTATCCATCTATGAGAAAATACAAATAATGCCTTTAAGCTTTAAATTTTGGAAACTGCTTGCGTAGGTAGTGAGAGAGGCCCGACATAACCAGGTAGTTAAGGGTCACGGGTTCGAATCCCCGTCACATCAAACATATTCGCCCTTTCAGCCGTGGGGGCATTATAATGTTACGGTCAATCCCGCAGCTCGTTGGTAAAAGAGTAACCCAAGAGCTGGCTGTGGGTGGTGATGACTAGCTGCCTTCCCTCTAGCTTTACACTACTAAATTTGTGACGGCTAGCACAGATAGCCCTCGAGTAGCTTTATACGAAATTCAAAAACAAAAACAAAACAAACAAGGTAGTGAGAGAAACTTTATTACAGTTGTACAAAGTTTCGATAACCTTTACGTCATCATTCAGTAACAAATGCTGACCACTTGAACAGATCTGGGCCCAGCACGGCCTGGTTAGGCCGCTGGACTCGCAATCTGTGGATCGTGGATTCGAATTCCTGTCACACCGAACATGATTGCCCTTTTAACCGTGGAGGCCTTATAATGTTTTGTCCATTTTCACTATTCGTTAGTGAAAGAGTAGCCCAAGAATTGGCGGTGGGTGGTGATGATTAGCTGCCTTCCCTCTAGTCTTACACTGCTAAATTAGGGACGGCTAGCACAGATAGCCCAGGAGTAGCTTTGTGCGAAATTCCAACACCCCCCCCTTAGATAAAACACTTTTGTTGCAGTGTAACCATTGCTTCCGGTTTCGTTATTATTAGACAACAGCCTTAAGCTTGTTGGCCATTAGGTTTTTTTTTTTTTTTTAATAATTATCAATGTTAGAAGGGAGTGATGAGTGTTAGCGGTGTCTCAGTATTAGTTCGTACAGGTACAGTGTGTAAAACTACACATCATATTTTTTATCACATATCATTACCGGTATGTCATATAATACTCTAAAGTAGAAATGCCTATAACATTAGCAAGCTGACATTTTACAAGAAAATGAAAAATTTGGAATTTAAACACCTGTAAATAGGGGTCGTACAAAAAGTAAGTAAACAGTAAGGCTGGAGATACTGTAGATATTATTTACCTAAACTACAAACCTACGTTTTGGTTCCATTCTGTTCCACAGAATTACTTTTGGTGGAGTTAATAATGTCTCAAGTATCTCTGGCCATTTTTTTCATTACTTTTGCACGATACTGTTTCCCGGCTTTTTATATATATATGTTTAAATATGGGCAAAGATATGGTAGCTAACTTTGTATGTTGTAATAATAATAAATATAGCTAGTAGCTAGTTGACATGGTTCGTATTGATTCACTATAGTTATTGACTATTTGATCACATCAGTTTGAGACGTAAAGTCTTGAGCTACAGCTGGAGATTTGTTTGAGAAAATAGTGAGTATTTATGATATCTGTTTAAATAAATTATATAAATATAATGCATAGCAATGGACATGTATATGCCTAGACTAACATATAATCTCCACTAAGTGCAAATAAAATTTTATTAGTAGAAAAGAAGCCTTTACGAATAAAATATAAACGTGTAAAACATCATTTAAGGTCTTTTAGGATAATTATTCTAAGAATATGTGTGGTAAAATTTAATATTATATGAAATGTTGTTTGTTAACTGCTACACTTTATACATAATATAAAGGCTGGCTCCTTACAGACACCAATTGTATTGTGTACAAGGCATTGTTTGTTTGAAGTTAAACACAAGGCTCTACAATGAGCTAGCTATCTGTGCTCTGCCCACCGTATTGAAATCCGGTTTCTTATGTTGCAAGTTCGCAGACATACCGCTGTATCACTGGAGAGTCCTCCGCTGGTACGGCGGTAAGTCTACGGACTTACAACGCTAAAATCAGGGGTTTGATTCCCCTCGGTGGACTCAGTATATAGCCCGATGTGGCTTTGCTATAAGAAAACATACACACATCACTGGGGAGCTAAAAATATTGAAGTATTTACATGTTAAAGTCACCTTACTTTTATCTATTATTGGCTGATAATTACTGTTTCACTCTGTACTTTAGTTTTTTAAAAAGGACACCAGACATATTAAAAAAGAACAAATTTCAAGAGGTGGTAATAACAGTATTTACATTAGAATTATTATACTTTTTTGCCTTATATAGGAAAAGCAAACCGACTTTTCTATTCCCTTAAGACTTTTGAAGTACCTTATTTAGTGTTTTACAAAAGATCTGAGTGCAATATACTAAGCCGTTTTAGTTGTGGGCAAGTAAAGATAATAATAACAATAATTACAAACGGGAGGTTTAAGCAGGTTTTACTTTTCTTGTAATTCTAATGTATGTGCTTTTTTGTGCTTATTTGTATGTTTACAACCACTAGTAGAGGTTTTAAAGTGTTGTTTGAACTACATCTTTACTGTTTAATGTGCTCATTGCTCAGAAATATTCTATCAGGGTTTTGTACAACTCTATGTGATCCTTATTATGAACCACGATTGTGATTCATGACTTATCCACTACATCAGTAAAACATATTTTTTCATATCTGATTGAGAGGTTCACAATATTATATCTTAATGCTTGAACGAAACCATACTAAAATAAAAGTAAGCTACTTAAACATGAAGTTAGTAGACATTACATTGTGTGTCTGTCTTTTCTTTTGATGAACATGCTAAAAAGATGATCGGTTATGTATATATGTTAGCATCCGGTGTTCAACAGCAATATTTTTAACCGCTTTGACTCTTACTTTTAGCTGATCTGTTAATGATTACATTATATTCAGTTAAAATGAGTTAAAATGTCAAAATTGTATGTGCAGTGTTTTTATTATACATAACACTGTATCTTAAAATAATTCATGTCCTACTATTTATAGCATTGTACAGCGTTTAATGGCGATTATAAATAACTTTCAGTAAAAGTCGTTATTTTCATGTGTAATTTAAATAATTACATAAAATACTACAATAAAATATCTTACCCAGGACCAACGAACTTCTCGTTGTGCTACGTCACGTAGTCTGTAATTTTCTAGCACTATGTACTGTTTCATTCTATTTCCATAACCCAACTTACACTTTTTTGCTGTATTATTACCGCTTTGTTTTAATTCGTTGTTATTCAGCTGTCTTCCAATTCCTTCAGGTGCACTACGCAATTGCTGTGCTGGTCAATAAAACTGACGCCTTGGGAACTCCACATCTGGACATCGACAAGCAAGGTTTACTACCAGTAACGCAAGAGGGTGAGTTGGCGTGACCAAGCATCAAAACTATTATTACATCTTTCTTTTAAGAATTCTAGCCGATTAATGTATAGAAGTTAACCCACATGGATTTTTTATTTACGATGAAACTAATATCTGGTTTATTGAGAAATTTTCTTCCTGAGGTCACGCAAATAAATGAGCAGAATATCGAAATGTTATTCTAGATGTTCTTGCTTGCATCTCACTTAGGATTAAATATTTTTGTAAGTAGTCAAAATATATTTGAATTGAATAAATGTTATTGAAATTTATTATTCATTGTTAAATGTCTGGAATATTAGAGCGGAGATAATAATGATGTGTGTATATTTTGTTTATATAATCATACAAAGAAAAACCCTAAAGCGACTAAGCTGAACTTTTTAAGTGTTATTATTCTATATCTAATATGGTCTTGTTGTGTCTTAAATATTATTGTACTAGTTTAAGTCTAATAAGGCACAGTAGTCGTACTTTAAATGTTGCCTTACTAATACGAAGATATGAAGGGTAAACATATTTACAAAAATAACTCTATATTTTGGTTTTTTACTTATACAGTTATGTAAAATGTGGGTAAAATACTGTATAGACGATACATTTTTTAGTAATCAACGAACTTACAGCATTTGAGGATACATTTATTGAGCTACATAATACACTGTTGGCCAAAATCTTAAGGTCAATGAACATAAAGAAAAAATATGCATTTTGCGTTGTTAGACTCAACCGCTTATTTGAGTAGAGCTTCGAAAGACGAAAATAAGAAAAGGGATAATAAAAAAAAATAGCATTTAATAGGAAAAATGTGAACATTATGAAATTAGTCTAGATTCTAGCTGGTCAAAAGTTCAAGACCATACCAAAAAGAAGTCCTAAACATGATAGGAAATGCCCAACAAGAGGTCTCAGTAGTGATTTGCACGGCCGTCATTGCGAATAACTTCAAAAATTCGCTTTGGCATGGTTGATATAAGCGTTTGCAGAAGGCTGACTGAAATGTTATTCAAAGTGGTGAAGATGGCTTCACAAAGATCATGCACTGTTTGGAATTGACGTCCATTTCTTTAGACTTCCCTTGCTATCCACCCCCAAACATTTTCAATAGGATTCAGTTCGGAAGAACATGCTGGATGGTCCAAAAGAATTACGTTATTCGCCATGAAAAAGTCCTTTGTCCTGCGGGCATTGTGGATTGCAGCATTGTTCTGCTGAAAGATCCAGCCGTTTTTTACACAAGCGAGGGCCTTCAGTCAATAAGGATGCTCTCTCCAACATGTCAATGTAGCCAGTTGCTGGTTTATCCCACCAGAGACATTTTCTACACGATAGAGTAAAGGAGGCTCCATCATGATCTGGGGTGCTTTCACCTTATTGTGCCAGTAACGTTGGAAGCCATCTGGTCAATCCAGGTTAAACTTTTTCTCATCAGAGAACAAAACCTTCGTACACTTTTCTACTTCCCATGTTTGGTGCTTCTCAGTAACGTTTAATTGAGCTGTTTCGTGGTGTGGAAGGAGGCGTGGCTTTTGAAGACGTTTACGGTTTTAAAGCCTTTATCTCGTAGACGCCCTCTTGTTGTTCTTGAGCTGCATTCTGCGTCTGTAAGGACCTTAACCTGATTCGACAATCGGCTGATGTCTTGCCGGACAACCCGTCGAATCCTCCTGCTCAACGCCGGCGAAATTTTGTTGGGCCAACCACTTGAAATTCTCGTTCCGTATCCCTCAGGGTCTTTTAAAAAATTTGCAACAGCAGTTTTACTACGCTCAATCTCACCAGCGATGGCACATTGAGAAAGACCTTGCTATTGCAGCTCGACAATTCTGCCACGTTCAAACTCTGTCAACTTTTTAACCTTTGCCATGTTTTTACCCAATGTAACACAGGAGATGTCAACGGAAGATGTTGACAACGCTGATGCTTGACCACAAATGACTAAATTTCGTTACGCGTTTACCGATTAACGCTTCGTTTGAGTATGGTCTTGAACTTTTGACCAGCTAGTATTTAGGCTAATTTTATAGTGTTCGCATTTTCCCAATTAAATGCTAAAATGTTTTTTATGTTTATTTTCTCATTTATTATTTTTATTTTTCGAAGCTCTACTCAAATTAGTAGTTGAGTCTAACAACGCAAAATGCATATTTTTTCTTCATCTTCATTGGCCTTAAGATTTTGGCCAGCAGTGTGTTAATAGGATATATTGCTGCATATTTAACAGTTTTGATGTGTACGTTGTGTATGATTATACCTGTATATTTGAATAATCTTCCACAATAGGCATGATTTTATTTAAGAACAAATTTGTGGCCGTTTGAAATTTTGTATTTGGTCTATCATGATATTTCATCCATTGTTGTGATGTAAGTTGCTTAATTATGATAATTGAACCATTGCTATGATGTTATTTGTTTTAGCTTGTTATACCATAATTATTATTTGTTTTAATGTCATTGCACCAATCATTATGATGCAAGTTGTTTGATTATGGTGTTTTTCTGTTTCTGTGTGGTATGTCCAGATTTTAATCCACATAATTGGTACCTACAATTTATATCCATAACCGCTAAGTATTAGTATTATGATTAAACATTCATATAATAATTAAGTACTTTACGAAAAATAAAAGAGTGCTTTATGTAAAGTGAAACTGTACATACTATCTAACATTGTGAGTTTCATTTACATTGTTGGACATGACCGAAAGAGTAGTGTACTGGACTGTTAATTAGAGAATCCATGGTTCACACCTCATTGCCACAAAACCACACACTGCTCTTTTAGGACATGAGTGCACTATAAGAGTAACAGTCAAATCCCATAATTTGAATATTCCAAGAGTTAACAGCAGGTGCTGCTAACTGTCTGTCTCAGATTAATAACTATATATTTTCTTATGTAGTAAGATTGGTGCTTAATATACTTTTAATATTTTGTAGTGGGTATAAACGGATTGAGAAAAACAAGAAGCATTATAACTTATTAAAATCTATCTAATAAAAAAAATCCTAAAATATTAAACTATATTGAGTTGTCTTTATTTATTGATATCTTGAGTATTTTTTATCATTTTGAATCTATTTTTATAGATTGATTGATTATATTTTTAACATTTTTATAATAAATATAACATAGTTGAAAACATTGTTACAGGCTATTTGATAAAAAGGTCTTAAAAGTTACACATTTGTTTTCTTTTGTAGCAGAATAATACTATGAATAGCTTAATGATAATAATTTATAAACTTGAAATGCCCTTTAAAATCATGATTTTAAGATATATTCATCAGTTATTCTTGCTGCAAGGGTGAAGAAAAATTTGGAAAAACCATGTGAAGCTTTGATCTACTTAAAGTGTTTTCTGTTATCTTTTGATCAACACAGTAAACCTGTGTTCATATAGGTTTGACGAACATGCATCATTGGTGATATTAGTCTATTATTCTGAATTATGTAGCAGAAATGCTGTTTGAAATACTAAAAAGTGGATAATGAAATGGTAGATTGGATTTCATATCTATTAATATTTGTTGTACCATAATCAATAAACTACTTTATAATTTTAGTGAGATATAAAACACTATTGGTAGAAAGTAAGATACAATTGAAAACAAAATCTTTTTTTCAAAATATTGTTTCGCATGAAATAACATTTTAAAAAGCAGTTTATTTAGAGTAATGCTTCATGTGACAATTACTTGTGTGGTGCAAACCTTCCTCCTATTAAAAAGAAAGTTTTAATTATATATGTCTGAGTTATAGGTTTAAAGCTATTCTAATGAGTGTCATAGTAATTTTAGTTTAAATATGCTGCTGATTGTATACCCGTGAAGTAAGGTAATCTTGATAAATGGTTAACAACTACTAATGCTTTAGATTTAAAGAAAAATACAGTTTCCAGTTTTGGTAACTTTAATATCTTCTTGTAGCTTACATATTAATCTTTTACAGATATGACCTTTTTGAAAAGCCAAAAAAATCTGAATGTATCATAATATCTTTCTTCCTCAGATTTTAAAGTGTTCCTACCATGCACAGGTGAAAAGAGTGAAGAAGTTATTATAAGAATCCAGATTAACGTGACTACTGAAGGCTACCCGAATGCCACACATTTGACTTTAAAAAGAAGGAAAGTTTGTCTGGAAAGTAAGTTTAGAGGGAAACGGTACTGGAAAGTAAGTTTAGAGGGAAATGGTACTGGAAAGTAAGTTTAGAGGGAAATGGTACTGGAAAGTAAGTTATGAGGGAAATGGTACTGGAAAGTAAGTTTAGAGGGAAACGGTACTGGAAAGAAAGTAAGTTAGAGGAAATGGTACTGGAAAAATAAGTTTAGAGGAAACGGTACTGGAAAGTAAGTTTAGAGGAAACAATACTGGAAAGTAAGTTTAGAGGAAATGGTACTGGAAAGAAAGTTTAGAGGAAATGGCACTGGAAGAAAGTAAGTTTAGAGGAAACAATTACTGGAAGAAATGTTATGAGGAAATGGTACTGGAAAGAAATAAGTTAGAGGAAATAGGCACTGGAAAGAAATGTTATGAGGAAATGGTACTGGAAAGAAATGGATTATGAGGAAATGGTACTGGAAAGTAAGTTTAGAGGAAAATTACACTGGAAGTAAGTTTAGAGGAAAATTACTAGAAATGGAGCAAGAAAGAGGAAACTAGACCGGAAATGCTAAGTCTAGAAATGGTTACCTAGAAGAAGTAAGTTAGAGGAAAATAATTACTAGAAGAAATAAGTTTAGAAAACAATTACTAGAAGAAGCCTAGAGGAAAATAGTACTAGAAAAATAAGTTAGAGGAAACAATTACTAGGAGAAATAAGTTTAGAGGAATTACTAGAAAAATAAGTTTAGAGGAAAATTACTGAAGAAATGGTTTAGAAAACGGCTACTAAAGAAGCAAGTTTAGAGGAAATGGTACTACCGGAAATAAGTTTAGAGGAAACGGGTACTGGAAAGAAATAAGTTAGGGAAACAATTACTGGAAAAATAAGTTAGAGGAAATGGTACTAGAAAGAAATGGATTTAGAGGAAATGGTACTGGAAGAAATAAGTTTAGAGGAAATGGTACTAGAAGAAAAGTTTAGAGGGAAACAATTACTAGAAGAAATAAGTTAGAGGAAATAGCACTGGAAAGAAATAAGTTTAGAGAAAACGGTACTGGAAAGCAAGTGGATTTAGAGGAAACCATTACTAGAAAAAGAAATGGAGTTAGAAATGGTACTGGAAAATGCAAGTTTAGAGGAAATAATACTAGAAGAAAGTAAGTTTAGAGGAAATGGTAATTGGAAGAGAAGTTAGAGGAAAACAATTACTGGAGAAAGCCTGTTAGAGGAAATGGTACTGGAAAGTAAGTTAGAGGAAACAATTACTGGAAAGTAAGTTAGAGAAAACAATTACTGGAAAAATAAGTTAGAAGAAACAATTACTGGAAAGCAAGAAATGGAGAAGAAACAATTACTGGAAAAAAGTTAGAGGGAAAACTGGAACTAGAAAGTGTTACTAGAGGGAAATGGCACTGGAAAAGCAAGTTACGAGAAAAAATTACTAGAAATAATATAGAGGAAATGGTACCGGAAAGTAAGTTTAGAAAACAATTACTGGAAAGTAAGTTTAGAAACAATTACTGGAAAGAAAGTTTAGAAATGGTACTAGAAAGAAAAGTTAGAGGAAATAGTACTGGAAAGTAAGTTAGAGGAAACCACTGGAAGAAATAAGTTAGAGGAAATAATTACTAGAAGAAAGTAAGTTTAGAGGAAACAATTACTAGGAAAGTAAGTTTAGAGGAAACAATTACTGAAAAAATAAGTTTAGAAATGGTACTGGACCGAGGAAGTTTAGAGGAAAAATGGCACTGGAAGAAATAAGTTTAGAGGAAATGGCATTACTGGAAAAATAAGTTTAGAGGAAATGGTACTAGAAAAATAAGTTTAGAGGAAACAGTACTGGAAGAGTAAGTTTAGAGGAAATGGTACTGGAAAGAGGAAGTTTAGAGGGAAAGTACTGGAAAGAAAGTTTAGAGGAAATAATACTGGAAAGCAAGCCTAGAGGAAATGGCACTGGAAAATAAGTTTAGAGGAAATGGTACTGGAAAGAAGTAGAGGAAATGGCACTGGAAAAGCAAGTTACCTAGTACTGGAAGAAATGGAGAGGAAACAATTACTGGAAAAGTAAGTTTAGAGGAAACAATTACTGGAAAGCAAGTAATTAGAGAAAGAAATGGTACTGGAAAAAGTAAGTTTAGAGGGAAACAATTACTGGAAAGAAATGGATTTAGAGGAAAACAATTACTGGAAGAAATGCCTAGAGGAAATGGCACTGGAAGAAATAAGTTTAGAGGAAACAATTACTGGAAGAAATGGAGTTAGAGGAAACAATTACTGGAAGAAATAAGTTTAGAGGAAATGGTACTGGAAGAAAAGTTTAGAAAACAATTACTAGAGGAAACGGCAAGTTTAGAGGAAATGGTACTGGAAAGAAATGGATTAGAGGAAACAATTACTGGAAGAAATAAGTTAGAGGAAACAATTACTGGAAGAAATAAGTTTAGAGGAAACAGTACTGGAAATAAGTTTAGAAACAATTACTAGAAGAAAATGGATTAGAAATGGTTACCTGATGGTACTGGAAAGTAAGTTTAGAGGGAAATGGTACTGGAAAGTAAGTTTAGAGGGAAATGGTACTGGAAAGTAAGTTTAGAGGGAAACGGTACTGGAAAGTAAGTTTAGAGGGAAACGGTACTGGAAAGTAAGTTTAGAGGGAAATGGTACTGGAAAGTAAGTTTAGAGGGAAACGGTACTGGAAAGTAAGTTTAGAGGGAAACGGTACTGGAAAGTAAGTTATGAGGGAAATGGTACTGGAAAGTAAGTTTAGAGGGAAATGGTACTGGAAAGTAAGTTTAGAGGGAAATGGTACTTATCTCTCATGTCCTGTGTGGGTGGTTTGTTTAGAATATCTTTCACAAAAAAGTCCAATCTGATTGGGTGTATTGTTTCAACTCTTAGTGACCACTAGCTGACTGATTTAGTGTTTAAGAATACTATATTTTTCCTTGTACAAAATCTAAGCTTTTGACTGGTTTTTAAAAACTTTGGGAAGAAAATATTAATTTACTTAGCATTTCAGTTCTTAAGTGTCTTTTATTGGATTACATTAAACTTTGGTTTTCAGCTTTATGGTTTATTAACATGCAGAAGTTACATTTCTATGTGCTTGTAATGAGAATGAATAAGAGTTGGTAAAGATTATAATAAATGTAACTTGAATCTTATCAGAACAACTAATAATTACATTTAAATTATAATTTTTTAACATTGTGAATGTTTTTGTGTTGCTAATATTTACAAGATCTATATTGTTATGAACAAGTTATCAGTGTTTTTAGTAAGGTGCTTGAATGATCATTTTTCAGATCAGAACCAGAATGGAACCATGTTAATGAGTAAGTCTGATTTTCTCAAAGTGAATAAACAAGATTTAACAACTGGAAATATTCAAAATATTCATTTTCAATGATTTATTATTCTCTAGTTTAAGTTTATATAACTTATATTTGATCAGTAATTCCCCCTACAGTTCAGTTAGGAAATATTTCCAGTATGAATAAAAACATAAACGTGGATTTCGATTGTTTATATGCAGTACTTTCAATGTTACTATTTCTCTTGACTTTGAAGCAGTTATTGAAATATGAAGCCACTGAGCACTTTATAAGCAGATAGTTCACTATTCAATAAGGCCTGGCATGGCCAAGTGTGTTAAGGCGTTCGACTCGTAATCCGAGGGTCACGGGTTTGAATCCCGGTCGCACCAAACATGCTTGCCCTTTCAGCCGTGGGGGCATTATAATGTTACGGTCAATCCCAATATTCGTTGGTAAAAGAGTAGCCCAAGAGTTGGCAGAGGGTGATGATGACTAACTGCTTCCCTTTAGTCTTATACTGCTAAATTAGGGATACCTAGCGCAGATCGCCCTCTGGTAGCTTTGCGTGAAAGTTAAAACAAACAAACAAACACTATTCAATAAAGGTTTAATAAACATCTTAGCAGTCCAGAAACCATTTACATATAATGAATATAAACACAATGGGTTACAAGAATAAGATATTGGTAATAAAGTATTTCAGATTTTCTTTAATTGTTGCTTTTTGTTCTTCTTTCTTTCATTTAGTATAAATACATTCTTTTACTTTCTAAGTTTGGGAAACATTTCTCATATTTTGTTTAAGATATTCCTAACGATATGTTGGAAAAATGTGTTAAAAATAAGCCCATGTTAAGAACAATGGATTATTATTCATAGCATATTTACCATTTCACAGATCTATCACCCATGGTTGCTTCAACCAGCTCCTTCTACATTGCTGTTGGATGTGCAAGTGCTTTGATCATTGTAATAACAGCAGTGGCTACAGCTTGCTATGTAAGAATCCAAAAAACGTGTAGAAGCAACATCATAAAGTACGTTACTGTTTAGAATATTTGAGTTTCTGACCTGTAACTCTCTACTACAGTTTTAGTATTTTTATGTGTAATAAGACACGTATGTATTGTTAATGCATAACTGTGGAAGTTCAGGACTTATAGATGTTGTGGATTATTTTAGTGATACAGTGTTATATAGTATCACTAGATTTTGTTAAATACATGGGTATTTGAATTTACGTAATTTGAAATGTATAAAATGCTACTGTTAAAATTTTTTTCATTATCTGTTCATAGAGGGCACCACAATTGGTAAATTATTTGCATATTTGTATTTTGTGACCAAATGTGGCTGGGATTTAAAAGCCTGAACAGCCAAGTGTGTATAGCATGGAAAGAAAAATATTAATTATGAAAAACTATATTTATTTACATGTTTTTGTAAAAAATATTTTTGAAGGAAAATAAGTTGCACATAATACCAAGATAAGTTACAAATATTTATGCTAATAAAGTTTCAGTATAAATTTTAATCTGTATAAATATTAATATTCAGTATTCACTCATAAAAGTATTAAATATCACGTGTGTAATGTTTTAGTTTTAGTGGCCTTTGTCACGGTCATGAGGATAATGACTTAAGGATTTTTTCATTTACAATCTTAAATACTGCCTGTCAAACATGTCTGATTTCAAGAGCTTAAGTGGGTCATAAACCAACTGACATCTCCTATAATAACAAGTAAGACTGTGATAATATATAATCACTTTATACAAAGAATTTTGTATGAAATCACAGTGATGTTTGCCTGGAATATAGAATTTACTTTGACATGTTAAACAACCATGATTGTAGCTACACTCTTCATATGATTTGGTGTTACAATTTCATGTGTACTTTACCACATTTTTGTGACTTGAGTAAATAATGCTAGGATGGAAAATTAGAGTTTATTCAGTTGACTGAGAAATTTACAGTTGATATTTATTTAGTCTTTTGAAGAGTATAACTTATTCATGTAGGATTAGAAGCTGCCATAACATTTAAAGGAAAGTCCACAGTTCAACAAGTGAAGGACTTAAGTAGTTGAATTATTTGGATTAGGGGAACCATTCCTGTGTAAATGTGGATTTAATTAAAACTCTCCTGTTTTACTGAACAAAGTCTAACTATAATTGTTTAAGTGACATCACTTTGACTTAAGCCCAGTTTATACAGTTTAATAGTTTTTTACTGGTAGTAAATGTCATTACCCATATATATATGTTTTACATTTCATTTTGCTATTAAAATAATAGTGGTTTGTCCTCATTGTAATTTTTGGTCAGTTACAGAGGAGATCCACCCAGGGATGCATCTACTCAGTCTCAGACCTTCCTGAGAGTAGACACTCCTAACAATGCTAACACAATAGCAGGTGAGTTAAAGTGGTTGCTGGGTTCCTAGTAGACCACAGTTAGAAAAATATAAAGGAATGAGGTCTATATTTCTTTACCAGTGCATTTTAAAGTTCAAAAGTAAACATTCTGACTAGATATGGGAATATATAAAAACTATTTGTTCATAATTTAGGCTATTCTGGCTTTAGACGGTTGACTACTTTACCAACCAGTGCACCTGTACAAGTGAATAATCTGCTAGTGTCTGAACTCACCGAGCAGATCTGTGAGATTGCTCTTGAAAAAGGGAAGATAGTGTTATATGAAAAAATACAAGAAGGTAAGATATTTTTAACATTCTGTTTAGGAGGAACATGTTTCATTGTGTACTGTATAGAAGTAATTATATAGACGTAACATGTTTTAATGTTTATTACACGTTTTAACATTCACCATAAGATCAGGTAACATGTTTTGTTAATTACTATACAAAGCTGAGAACTTTTAATATGTACTACTGAAAGATAACATGTTTTTTCATTAATTGCAAGAAGGTAATATGATGAATATATTTACTGATGAGTCAGGTAACGTATCTTTATGGTTACTATAAAAAGGGTAATATGTTTCAGTACTTACTACATAAAAGTAACTTTTTTAAAATTAGTTGTCACAAGATTAGGTAACATGTCTTGTTATAAGAAAGTAATACATTTTAATGTATGTGAAAAAATTAGTTTCATTAAACCCCAAACTTTCCCATTTAATTAATATACAGGTTACCTGTACAAAACTAGGTTTCCCAAATACTGAGGGTAATCTCTGCAAACTTAAATGTTTCATAGTAAAGAGGATTTGTGCTGTAGCAGATGGAATTGGAAGTTTTCTACTCCCTATTTACAATATGTACACGTAATTAATTAAATCATTAAAAAGAAAAAAATACTTTTAGTTAAATTATAAATAAACAAGTTTTGACAAATGTGTAGCTAGTATTTCAACAACTTATCTTAATTATTATACAGTGTCTTTCAAGTTGTTTACACTTTTAGCAGTTTTTGTATTTGGTTCTATTTGTTGTTACTTAAACTGCTGAACTATTTGTACTGAATTATACAGTTGCTTATTGTCAGGTTCATGTCATTCAAAAACAATTCAAGTATTAATGTTTCTCACATGAAAATGCCTATCAACCTGTCCACTGTTTTATGTATTTCTGTAGTGTTGATATAAATATCAAGTCCCTAGAATGGTTACTGGTAACTTAAAGGGACTGATAACTCTAGAACTGGGGTTAGGTTCCTCAGTGATGAACAAAATGCAGATAGTCCACTGTGTAGATTAGAACTAAGAAAATAACAATGAATATCGGGGTTATCTAAATATTGCTGTATACACCTATTTATCAAATTTATATCTTTGCACCATCAATTTGCCTTGATAATAACCATCCTGTAACAGACCTTTCTATAATTTTATGAAATAACAAGACTAGTTATTGGCACACATTTACATGATACATTACAACGGATACAATAAACCCTATTTCAATCATGATCAATTAAAGTTTTGGATCTTTGACATTTTGCTTAAAGGTTTTAATAATGGTAATAAAAACAAAATAAATAGTTGTGATCATACAATAGTTAGCCATTTTAATGATGTATCATTGAGAGCATTGTACTGTGGTGACAGCTGACAAACAGTTTAGGCCTCTCACCTCAATCTAAACAAAAATAGAGATAACTATTTGAAAATCTACTGAAACATAGAGAGATAACATAGGGCAGCTAAATGTCATATTATTTACAAAAGATGGGGAAATTAGAAAAAAAACTCACTTTTTCATTAAAAATGTTTGGATAACCTTTTTCACTTATGATTTAAGATGGCCATATGAGCACAGTAGAAAAGTGCTGACAGTCAAATAACCTAAATATGAGCTGAAACACTTTCTTATTAGTCATTTATAGGAATTTTCTGGACTTTTAGTCTATATGAGTAATTTTTAAGTCAAAGGAGAATTAGGTGGCAACAACTGAACATTTTTGAGCACTTGTCATGTGGTCCAGAATGTTATTAGACAAGACGATTATTTGTATATATGAAATGTTACAAAAGTGGCCTAATATCAAAATTTGCTACTACTGGGATTAACTGTTAACATGCTAAGCCTATCATTACATTATTTACTATCTAAACCAAGTGCACTGCCATTTCTGTGGTAAGTTGCAACTCATATTAAGAACTTTACACATTCATCATTCTTGATGACATAGAACTGATCAAAAAGTATTACATCAGAAGGTTCACATGCTTTACAAAAAACTGTTACTCGTGAAGCTAAGCAACACAGTTTTATTCTCTTATTAATAAATGTCATTCATGATACTTCAAAGGATGCAAGATCAATAGAAAGAAGTTAACACCAGAAGAAGGACCCAGTAATCCTAATGACTTTAAAAACTAAAGTTTACTTTTCTGGACCCAGTAATCCTAATGACTTTAAAAACTAAAGTTTACTTTTCTTCCTTTGGAGTAAATCCCATTTACCTCTGATAAACGAAGTCCACTCTTTGAAAATGCTCAGATTTTTATAATAATAATGTCATATCTGTGGTTGAGGTGTAACTTACAAAAACTGGTTGCATCTTATCTTTACTAATAATAATGTCATATCTGTGGTTAAGGTGTAACTTGCAAAAGCTGGTTATGCTTTATCTTTTCTATTAATAAAAGTCATATCTGTAGTTGAGGTGTAACTTACAAAAGCTGGTTGCACTTTATCTTCTGAAGATGTTAACTACTTTTGGACATTTTTCAACAGCTGCAAGTTTTTATGTTCTAAGACAGAAAAAAAGTGTGACCCAACTTTACTTCCTCAAAATCTATCCCCTGAAGGTCTTTTTTTAATACTCTTCTTGGTATGATTTATAATATCCTGAGCCAATGTGAAGGATTCATTACAACTTTACTCTTGTATTCTCAACTATTTCTGTTTTTCCATCATATTTCTTCTTGGCCTCTAAATGTTAATTTATTTTTATGTCTGCAGTTTGTTTTACTTCCTCTTCTTTACTATTTTTGTCTTGTTCAAGACTCATCTTTCCTTATATAGGTATTTCGGAACCTTGGATTTCTCATAGTACACCTTTGTTTAGTTCTGCCTAGTGGTTTAGACCACATGCTTTCTACACATCCTTCCACCCCTCCTTGATGCACTGATGATGTGTGGTGTGTTGATGAACTTAAGACCTTATATTTGAGGCTTGGGTAGGCAGAAGAAGCATGACGCATCACAGAGATTCTCCTTTAATAATGAGCAATTTCAATATGAATTTTTTTCATCATGTAAATGAATCTATCTTTTAACAGTATCCTCCATCAGATAATTTCCATTCAACTCTGATGAGTTCTATCTCCTCTTCTGACATTATGTATTTCAATACCTGTGTTAGATGCCTGACAACTCTCGCACCTGGTTTCTTTTGAAGAACTGATTCACATGAAAAGTTCTTGTTTGCAACATTTGCTTTACTTTACTGGCTCTTATAATCGTACTGTTTGTGATTATTTGACTTCTGTTGTGAGGTTTACTTGTAGGTAATTAATTTGGTTGTAATTTGGGTCCATCATCTGTGTACCATTCCACACATTAGAGCCTTTGGTATGTTATAAGAAGGATGGTCAAATTTCGCTATTTTGTGGATCGAGAGTAGGAGATAGATGCTGTTGACTAGCTGTTTTACCTCTAGAGTATCAGTTCAAAATTATGGATGGCTAATGCAGATAGCCCATGAGTATTTTGTGCAAATGTTAGCAACAAAGAGATCTTAATAAAAAAATTGAATTTAACTTTAAAATATCATTTTTAAACACACATAGGTTTACTCCATGCTCAAAAATTTATCTTATCTTGAAGTAACTGCTTTTACCTTTAATTTGGTTTTCAGTTTAACTTTATGCTATGACAAATCAAAATATGCTTTCTTTCTGTCTTGCTAGCACTTTTTGACTTGATGACCTTAAGTCTGCTTAATAACCTAACAAGGAAAACGAACAATAAGAGAAACCACAATTACTCATAATGTGGAACTGGGAAATTTAGTGTCATAAGAAGCAATAGCATATAAGTATGTGACCTGTATTATTTATCATCAAATATGTGGTTAGAATTTAGAAGGAAACTGTCAGTTATAGGATTTATAGAGAAGATTAGCTATTTCAAACCATAATACAAGATAAAAAGGAGAACACAAAAATATATAAATTATTTTATGTTTGTAAGGTTATTTCAGAGTTCTTAAGTGTGTGGTTTTATCGATAAAATTTATCTAATATATTTTAATCAATATTTTGTAATACCATTTTTTTTAAAGTCCACAACTGGTAAATTAATAGGACAAGACAGCTTCTGGTTAAAAAAAAAAAAAACTCATCCAAATTTTACTTTTGTTTTCAACTCAAAGGAACATTTGGTCATACTTGTCGTGGTGTACTGACAGATGATGGAAATGAAGTGAACATGAAACAGACTGCAATCATAAAAACTGTGTCTGGTAAGTTAGAAACTGTAAGAGGACCAAAACTGTATATTAATTACAGTCCAGAAATTTCTAGAAGTGTTTGATAAAATCGAAGATACGTAAAGTGTTAATTTTCTTAAAACATCTGGTAACTTTCTAAAGCATTCCTTTAATTTTTGTAATTATAGTTATTTTTAATTTATGTTGATACTATTAAATATAACTTTAAAGTAATATCCTCTAAACAAACAAGTGTATTTTGAACTTCTGTCCAGATCAAAAACTGATTTTTTTTTTCAAATAAATGTCATCAGTTTGTTTGTGGTTTATTTCTGGTATTTCATAAGTTTTGACATTTTATAAAATTACTATGACTATTGAATTAGGTCTTTCTTGATCCCTAGAACAGGCATCTAAGGACCAAATTTCGATGCTTTTAGCTGAAGGAATGAAAATGTATGGGATAAACCACAAGAATGTGTTACCAATCATTGCAGTTTGCATGGACAATGTAAAACAACCTATTCTGGTCTACCCATTCATGAACAAGGGAAACCTGAAGCTGTTTCTTCAGAAGTGCAGGTTTTCAGTTCAAGGTCACTGTCATGTAAGCAAAAAATACTGACAAAGTGTAACTCTTTCTTCAGAAGTGCAGGTTTTCAGGTAACAATGTAAGTTAACTATACTGTCAAAGTGTAACTCTTTCTTCAGAAGTGCGGGTTTTCAGGTAACAATGTAAGTTAACAATACTGTCAAAGTGTAACTCTTTCTTCAGAAGTGTGGGTTTTCAGGTAACAATGTAAGTTAACAATACTGTCAAAGTGTAACTCTTTCTTCAGAAGTGCGGGTTTTCAGGTAACAATGTAAGTTAACTATACTGTCAAAGTGTAACTCTTTCTTCAGAAGTGCGGGTTTTCAGGTAACAATGTAAGTTAACAATACTGTCAAAGTGTAACTCTTTCGTGAGAAGTGTGGGTTTTCAGGTAACAATGTAAGTTAACAATACTGTCAAAGTGTAACTCTTTCTTCAGAAGTGCGGGTTTTCAGGTAACAATGTAAGTTAACTATACTGTCAAAGTGTAACTCTTTCTTCAGAAGTGCAGGTTTTCAGGTAACAATGTAAGTTAACAATACTGTCAAAGTGTAACTCTTTCTTCAGAAGTGCGGGTTTTCAGGTAACAATGTAAGTTAACTATACTGTCAAAGTGTAACTCTTTCTTCAGAAGTGCAGGTTTTCAGGTAACAATGTAAGTTAACAATACTGTCAAAGTGTAACTCTTTCTTCAGAAGTGCAGGTTTTCAGGTAACAATGTAAGTTAACAATACTGTCAAAGTGTAACTCTTTCGTGAGAAGTGTGGGTTTTCAGGTAACAATGTAAGTTAACAATACTGTCAAAGTGTAACTCTTTCTTCAGAAGTGCAGGGTTTTCAGGTAACAATGTAAGTTAACAATACTGTCAAAGTGTAACTCTTTCGTGAGAAGTGTGGGTTTTCAGGTAACAATGTAAGTTAACAATACTGTCAAAGTGTAACTCTTTCTTCAGAAGTGCGGGTTTTCAGGTAACAATGTAAGTTAACTATACTGTCAAAGTGTAACTCTTTCTTCAGAAGTGCAGGTTTTCAGGTAACAATGTAAGTTAACAATACTGTCAAAGTGTAACTCTTTCTTCAGAAGTGCAGGTTTTCAGGTAACAATGTAAGTTAACTATACTGTCAAAGTGTAACTCTTTCTTCAGAAGTGCAGGTTTTCAGGTAACAATGTAAGTTAACAATACTGTCAAAGTGTAACTCTTTCTTCAGAAGTGCGGGTTTTCAGGTAACAATGTAAGTTAACAATACTGTCAAAGTGTAACTCTTTCGTGAGAAGTGTGGGTTTTCAGGTAACAATGTAAGTTAACTATACTGTCAAAGTGTAACTCTTTCTTCAGAAGTGTAGGTTTTCAGGTAACAATGTAAGTTAACAATACTGTCAAAGTGTAACTCTTTCTTCAGAAGTGTAGGTTTTCAGGTAACAATGTAAGATAACAATACTGTTAAAGTGTAACTCTTTCTTCAGAAGTGCAGATTTTCAGGTAACAATGTAAGTTAACAATACTGTCAAAGTGTAACTCTTTCTTCAGAAGTGCAGGTTTTCAGGTAACAATGTAAGTTAACAATACTGTCAAAGTGTAACTCTTTCTTCAGAAGTGCAGGTTTTCAGGTAACAATGTAAGATAACAATACTGTTAAAGTGTAACTCTTTCTTCAGAAGTGTAGGTTTTCAGGTAACAATGTAAGATAACAATACTGTTAAAGTGTAACTCTTTCTTCAGAAGTGTAGGTTTTCAGGTAACAATGTAAGATAACAATACTGTCAAAGTGTAACTCTTTCTTCAGAAGTGCGGGTTTTCAGGTAACAATGTAAGATAACAATACTGTTAAAGTGTAACTCTTTCTTCAGAAGTGTAGGTTTTCAGGTAACAATGTAAGATAACAATACTGTCAAAGTGTAACTCTTTCTTCAGAAGTGTAGGTTTTCAGGTAACAATGTAAGATAACAATACTGTTAAAGTGTAACTCTTTCTTCAGAAGTGCAGGTTTTCAGGTAACAATGTAAGTTAACTATACTGTCAAAGTGTAACTCTTTCTTCAGAAGTGTAGGTTTTCAGGTAACAATGTAAGATAACAATACTGTTAAAGTGTAACTCTTTCTTCAGAAGTGCAGGTTTTCAGGTAACAATGTAAGTTAACAATACTGTCAAAGTGTAACTCTTTCTTCAGAAGTGCAGGTTTTCAGGTAACAATGTAAGTTAACTATACTGTCAAAGTGTAACTCTTTCTTCAGAAGTGTAGGTTTTCAGGTAACAATGTAAGATAACAATACTGTTAAAGTGTAACTCTTTCTTCAGAAGTGCAGGTTTTCAGGTAACAATGTAAGTTAACAATACTGTCAAAGTGTAACTCTTTCTTCAGAAGTGCAGGTTTTCAGGTAACAATGTAAGTTAACTATACTGTCAAAGTGTAACTCTTTCTTCAGAAGTGCAGGTTTTCAGGTAACAATGTAAGTTAACAATACTGTCAAAGTGTAACTCTTTCTTCAGAAGTGCAGATTTTCAGGTAACAATGTAAGTTAACAATACTGTCAAATTGTAACTTTTTCTTTAGAAGTGCAGATTTTTGGATACAGGTTACTGACATGCAAGTTAACACTTTCTTCAGAAATGTCAGTTTTAGTAATTTTATCTAAAAAAAAATAAGCAGTAACTTTTAATTAACTTTACAGACTCTTCTAACTCAAGATCTTGTTGCCATGGCAATCCAGATAGTTCAAGGAATGAGTCACCTTCACAAGAAGGATATAATTCATGGTGATTTAGCCACTAGGAACTGTGTGTAAGTAACAGACTTTGGAATAAACTACACTCCTTTTCATTCCAAGAACAAAATTAATCAATAACTATTATAATTCATTTAAATATATAATTACAAAGATTAAGTGAAAAGACAAGAAGTATTGGACAAAATAAATATTTTAGTTACATTTTAAGTAAGATATTGCTTTAACTTGTTTCTTTACTGCACTTTTATCAAGGATATATTTTATTCACCAGATTCTTGTTGGTACTTTGCTATAGGGTGGATGACAGATTGCACGTGAAGATAACAGATAATGCCTTATCTCGTGATCTATTTCCCGATGATTATCATTGCCTTGGTGACAATGAGAACAGGCCTGTTAAATGGCTTGCATTAGAGAGCTTGCTAAAAAAGGAATTTTCTACAGCTAGTGATGTTGTACGTAGATTCCCACAATTTAAGAAAAACTCTTGTTAACATTGTTTCCCTTTAAAAACGTTTTAATAAAACATTTTAAATTATCACAGCTCATACAACAGCTACATATATAATATTTAGAATAGTCACTTTTAGATTAGATATATTTTAAGCTCACAATTTTTTGCAATGAATGAAATCTTTAAACGTAAAATAAAGTTAAATTTTCTGTGAAGTGTCTGTCCATAATTATAATGTGGATATTAAATTAATAGCATCTATATGTAATAAGACGAAATATAAAAGTTAAACATTTGATAAAAAAACCTTTGTAGTTATCTTTATATTTGAAGAATTATTCATCATTTACTATTTCAGTGGTCATTTGGTGTCACACTATGGGAATTAATGACTCTTGGTAATCAACCTTATAAAGAAATTGACCCTTTTGAAATGGCAACTTCTCTTCAAGATGGCTACAGATTGTCTCAGCCAATCAACTGCCCAGATGAGTTGTAAGTAGTCTTCAAAGGCACTATCCTTTCTATGCAATTAAACAGCTATATAATATAACAAATGATGCACCAACTAGCAACCAGAAAAATACATTGTTTGTTATTATGCAAAGTTACACAGTTTGGCTGTGCATATCATAAGTATCAAAACTCAAACAAACTTGTAATCTGTTTTTCAGAAAAATATCAAGTAAGTAGTAATGAAAGGTATTTATTTTATTTTGGAAGTGGAAAAGTACACTTTCTTTACCTGTATAGAACAAATATTTTAATTATAATTTCCTGCTCACTATTATTTCAGATACCATTTGATGGCCCTCTGCTGGATGACAAAAGTGGAGAAAAGACCAACTTTTTCCAAGTTGCTTGCATTTTTTCAAGATTTTTATAATGCATTAGGACTGTACATTTGATTTATAAAGTGGGGATACCTGGTTCAGTTTGTTTTCCAAGAAAGCCATGACAGCTTCAGTTTATTATATTATATGCTCATTTTAAAATGACATGACAAATCTTATGGTTGGTTTTGTACATTTATATTTGTTAGGCTCCAGTATTTTAGTTGGAGAGTACCACGAGCTATTTCTGGAGGAAAAAAACACTTTTTTAATAAACCTCCCCCCTAGTGCCAAGTTGAATAAACAGTATGGAGAATTTTATGAAGTGGGTAATAATTTGTTTCTTTTTTTGTTGAGAATGATGAAGTGAAAAGAAAACAGTGTGTGTGTGTGTGTGTGGTAAGTAAAAAAAAGCAATCACTTTTAATTAACTTTACAGACTCCTATTACTCAAGATCTTGTTACTATTGGCACTCCAGAATATGTTGGACTCATTAATATTTTGTGCAGTTATTCCATAGAATATGTTGTAGAATATTTCAAAAAATATATCTTTATTTGGCTATTTCCATTAAGGTGTTAGTTGTATTATCTTGTAGACTTTTTATAAGAAAAAGTAACAGTTATTTTGCTTATTGAAATTTACTATTCTTAACATGTGAAAACGTATTACATGTTTAAAATGTTTTTAAAAAGTAATGAAACTTATTACAATAAAGAAAAAATTAAATGTGTTAAAAGTAAATTTGATTTTTTATTTCCTCAGTTTACTTGTAGAAATATTTTTAGTTCAAGTTATTGTCAAAATATTAAGTTTCATGACCAGCTCAGAAATTTGAGAAACAGTTACCAGTTTCAAATGATAAATAAATTCAACTATATTACTACATAACTGGCCATTTCACTCGCAAAATAATTGTCACTATAAAGATCCACTACATTCAAATGACAGAGGATGGTGTCATGTACAGTATTATCCTTGTTAAGGAGTCTCATATAAGCTACTGATAATACAAATGATTATATTTGTAAGACACTTTAAACTTGTAAAAAGCGTGATTGAAAATTTCACTGGCTTGTACTTTATAAACACATTGAGCTAGTGTCATTTCTTTTGTACTTTCATCCAGGAAGTATTTCAGAATAACACGAGTTTCATGTTTTTAGAAAGTATAGTTGATGTGTCAATGTTTAAATTACTAGCATGTTTCAAGTGAATTTACATTACATATTTGAACTTCATTATTATATGTCCAACAGTCTGTATATTACTAAAATGTAAATGTAAAAACAAGTATATCTTTCAAGCATTAAACTGTATTTAAAAACAGAATCTTCTTAGTAAATTAAAGGTGTTTTTGGAAAACCTTAACAGAGTTTTAATATATATTTAAAACAGCGGTATGGGTATAGAAAGCACTAGTAGAGATGAAAACAATGTGTCGACCTTCTTCGGTCATTGTCAGGTTCAAAGAAAGAAAGAAAGGGTTACAAACCAGTAGCTGACCACATGTTTGAAGGCAGTTGTGTAATTGAGTGTAGGAATGTAGAGGGCGTGCTTAGATGTTTGAAGAAGGTCGGAGCATTGTTTGCTCCTCTACATAGTGCTTTCTCTATCCATACCAGCCGCTTTTAAATATATAATTTTTTCTATAAGTAGATTTTCTCATCATCACGGAGAGTTTTAATGTTTTGGCTACTATTAATAAGCACTTGAAGCAGATAATGATTTATTTCTTCACAGGTTTAGTTTGCAATAAGACTTTACAAAAGTCTAACCTAGTGGCATTTTAAGTTTTAGTTGCTTTGAGTATAGAAATGTTGATAATTTAATACATCATGACCAATGCATTTTTTTGAGAAAGATTAACTAGTTTGTTTTATTTGTTTCACACTTTTGTTCCCTTACAAGTTTATTTTTGTACCTGTGCCATTAATGTACAGATTATTGGTAGTTTATACTGTTTTATTAACACCAGACGTCTTAGTTTAAAAAAAGGTAAATCAAATTTTAAACAAATCTTATGGAATAAAACTTTTAACTTTAAAGATGAAATAAGTAAGCATATATTAACTATTTTTTATACATAAACTAATTTTGGTGTGTAAACTAAGCCTATCTCAATTAAATAACTAGCTTTTGTTTGAAAACAAAGTTTAGTTTATCTAACTGAAATAAGAAATTTGGTTTCAAAGCTAGTCAGTGTTTGTTGCTGGTTTGTGTTGATTGTTTATAGGTAGAAAAATGTGTATATAGTGTACATTTATGATGCTTCTCTGTGTTTTGTTCAAAACATAAAGAAATACTCAATAAAATAAGTGTTCGATGAATTTTGCATGGGTGGTACAAATACATTAACAAATAAATATATATCTATAGAAAAGTATTACTTTATTTTTCTACAAAATCTGGTTAATATGGGCTACTGAAACTATAGTGAAAAAGAGAAAATATTCCGAGTATCAACACCCAGTTTTAAAATCCTATCCTCACAATAAAATAAAAAATTAGCTATCAAGATTATTCCAAAAATAAATCACTAAAAATTAAAAATGAACGTAATTATTTTGATTAGTATGGTATAAAAAAGTAATATTTTAAATATGTCTAACAATACTTCTTATGATCATGTATACACGTGAATCTACCTTCCACACACACACAAACCCATACACCCGTGCATATGAATACGTACGTGTGTAAATGCACACACACACACACACATGCATATATAACCTTTGATAAATGTTCATTCGTTGATTTATCATCTTATTTATATATTACTTAAGAATTTAAAAATTTGTTGTTTTGAATTAAGCGAAAAGCTACACAATGGGCTATCTCTGCTCTGCCCACCACGGGTATCGAAACTCGGATTTTAGTGTTGTAAGTCCGCAGACATACAGCTGAGCCACTAGGTGGGCTTTAAAATTTGAAGTTGTGTGTTTGAATTCACCAGTTTTCTCCACATCTGTCTAGTTATTATAGCTTTTAGTGAAAAAATAAAAGTATTTTAATCCTAACAGAAAAAAATGTTTGCAACCTTTAAAATCAAACATGTCCTTAGGCATTACCTCATTCAAATGGTATAGAATCATACTCTACCAGTAGTAGTTTGTGTGAAGGAGAGAGGGGTCTTTTTAAGAATAACTGTACAATTCAGTCAACTTATGAAATACGAAAGCGTGTTATTTTATTGACTATAAGCAGTCTTAACTAATGTTCGCTGATAACTGGTATTGTGATACACCTACGGTCACACTAATACAAGAGGTGTTAATACAACATTTTCTTTTGCTAATTTTCTCTCATACGTACAACACATTTTCATATTTTACTTTTTTTGTCGAAGCATAAACTCAGTTTTCAATCTACTCTGACACACTGACTAATCAATCGATAACTCCATGGAGTCAGTAATATTTTAGATCGCTTATATGGTTTCCTAAACCCTAAAAACCTCAGATGTCAAGCCAAGGGTTCGTCACGTGATGCTAAAAGTCCCTCTAGCCAACATTAATACTAACACATAAATTATTCAAAATCATCGCCTATAAAATTATTAATTTTTCCAGTCATTTGAGTTTAAAAGTAATTGTATTCAACATTTATAACTTTTATATTGAACTGCGTAGGTTTTGCGAAAAATTGTTTTAAAAGAAAGCATCTGCTTCTCTTCCGTAAAATTTCAAAAAAAAATTGTGTTGAATTACTCATTTTAAGAATGTATTACAAATATTAGAATTTATATATAAATGACAGAATTGGGTGAAAATAAATAAGCCATAAGCAGCCAAAGAATAATAAAAGTTTAAGTCAACGAATAAATGGCGTGTTCTCTGTGATGAGTACCTTGTTCCCACGTGTAATAGGTTCGCGGCCGTCCATGATACCAGATACAATACCAATAACGCTTGAGTGAATTAAACATTTATATTTTAAGTTCTTACCTACAACAGCATCATTCAGTAAAGGGAAGATCGAAATTAAGCTAGTAAACTGGATTACTAACGTCACTAATAGTAATACGTTTGTATATGGAAGGCCACTCTCGAATCGTTATCTTCCAAGTTCACGTTTGTAATACGTTCACGAATTATTCTTTTTTTTTTTTTTTAATTTAAAGAAGGCCATTCGTGTCATGTGGGTCGTTCAGCCAATAGGACAAAACGAGATGCTGCTGATGTTTTAAAATTACGAATTGGGAGAGCAGTTAAAACAAAAAAACTAAATACCTTTAATATAATTATGGTGTATCTGTTGGGGTGATCTAAATTTATACGTAAACCAAATACCTATGATAGGTATTGATTGATTGACTGTATCGCTGCACACTGGACTAATGTACAAGCTTGTCAAGAATCTTTGTGCATCACTAATGAGAAAAAAATGCTCTAGTATTTACTGCCACTTTTCTTTTATTATTTAGAAAGAGTTAAACCAGAATTCTCTCATTAATATAATGACAATATTTCACTTTGCGTGTAATAAAAGTACATCGACAAGAGCGAAACCGACGCTTTAATTTGCCCGCCTACAGTAGGATGCACCAGATGCTTTAAATACACGAACTAAGAAGTAACTGACGCTTTAAGTACACAATCTAAGATATATATGACACTTTTAAGTACACCAACTAAAATGTACCTGATGCTTTAAAGCCTACCGACTAAGACATATTCGATACTTCAAGCCTACAGACGAAGATGTATTCGATACTTTAAACCTACCGACTAGAACGTAACAGACGATTTACACATCGTTTAGCACATGCAAATTCATTAGTATGACGGCGGTATAAATTAAACTTTGGAAACTGCTAAAAGACAAAAAGAATGTCAGTTATGGCAAATCTACTATTGGAACTGATTCTGGATTGCCTTACTTTTTCTTGTCTCGGTTTCAAACATTTTTTAACTCACAGGTACACCACACTTTGTTCAAGTTGCAGAACTAGAGAGTTTGAAATATATATTTTTGTTACCGAATTTGTAGCTTCAAACTTAGAAAAACAAATTCAAGGACGTTACATGTTAAATCATCTATTACTATTTCTTAATCTTTCAAGTTTTGTCATGCTATATTGTTGAATACTTTATACAAAAAGTATATTTTAAATAAATAAATGAGAAAATCACTTAACAATCTCAACTGATATGAAGTCGCGGCGAAAAAAATTCAGAACTACATTTTAACATTGTTTGGAGTCTTGTGGATTGTATGGTGCTATCATTGGTAATTTCATAAATATATGTAGTACAAAACTTATTTCTCAAATAATTAATTGGAAATTTACCCCACGTGCACTCTGGTAAGAAATGAGGAATTCTGGTGAATAAGACGCCAGAAGAAAAGACTCGAATCGGGTTCGAGTAATATCATCAGCACTTATTTATTCGATTGTTTAGGAACAAGATTCAGCACTACTTATAAGAATTACCGCCTCTGGTCGAGTCGCAAGTATATGAAAAATAGCTTATAGCATTATCGTACACATTCTAATGGCAGGCCCTTGGAAATTAGAAATGAAGTAAAAAAACAAAACATATACAGATAACTTTATCAAATATGTTCATCTGTTTAGAATTTTGTTCAAAGCTGCACGAGGACTGTCTGCGCTAGCTATCTCTAATTTAGCAGTGTAAGACTATAGGGAAGGTAACTAGTCATCAACCCATCGCCAACTCTTAGGCTACTCTTTACCAACGAACAGAATGATTGACAGGCATATTATAACATTCCCACGGCTGAAAGATAAAATACATTTAATTACACGAGGATCAAAACCCGCGACCATGAGATTTAGAATCAAGCATCTTAACCATCTGCCCATATCGGGTGTGATCAAATGTGCACGAATTCAAATGTTTCAAAATGAGCACCTAGAATTTTCCAACACTTGTAATACCAAAATGTTCAATTCTCACTCAAAACCCAGTTACAGTTCGTATTTTCTAAGCCGTTTTTAACCTTTCAATATCTCTTCTGCTTTAACGATATCTGTTTGTTTTGTTTTGAATTTCGCGCAAAGCTACAAGAGGGCTATCTGCGCTAACCGTCCCTCATTTAGCAGTGTAAGACTGGAGGGAAGGCAGCTAGTCATCACTACCCACCGCCAACTCTTGGGCTACTCTTTTACCAACGAATAGTAGTATTGACCGTCAGATTATAACGCCCCACGGCCAAAAGGGTGAGCATGTTTGGTGCAACGTGGATTCGAACCCTCGACCCTCAGATTACGAGTCGAAAGCCTTAACCCTCCTGGCCATGCCGGGCCCTTAACTAAATCAGAAGATATGTTTTGTGCCAGAAAAACAAAACCAAAAAACATAAGATAAGACATAATTAAACTGCATTTATATGTTTATTCCTGTTTTGCTGAAGTATATTTTTAAATAAGACGTTTTCTGTTAATATATCAAGTTAGTCAGAGCTACGCGTAATATATAATAATGATTTGTAGATACGAAAACAGTGGCGTCTAGACACAACTGCAAACAAAGATTAGTGTTTACCACTAGTATATTTCGTTCAAGATAAAAAACAAAAAGACATTTATAAAATGAAGCCTTGGAAACGGAGGAACTCTCACAACAGAATGTTTATGGTAGAAGTGGGTTTTGAAAACATTTGAATCGAATTCAGTTCACTCTGTCGTCTTTAAACTAAAGGCTACAGTTATGAAAGAAAAATCTACTACCCCTCAAGAAACAAATACAAAATTGCAAAAGAACTGAGATTATTTCCTATTATTACTGATATGATTCTGATACTGAAGAAAGTTCATAAAAGAATTTTTGTCAGCTCTAAACCGGACCTCAAAATCAAAGGCTGTTTTCGTGAGAAAAACAACTGAAAAGCCTGAATGACATCAAACCTATTCGACCTCGATACAACTCCTTTGAATTTTTTGTGTTTTTGGTCCACTTGAAAATGTTAGTGAAAGTCAAAGGCCACATTTGGTGGAAGGTCTGTGGAATGTTTGCCAAGACGGTCTTCACTGATCGTCACGGAGAAATTGTTAAAGTGGAAACTGTTACGTCAGGCAGTTATGTGGTCATCATCGGGGCATTTTTACGAGATGTGTTAAATTATTCTAGGTTATGACAAAGTTTCTATAGTGTGGTAGAATTTATTTTATTTAAGTGAAATCAATGTACTGCGTTACCTTCGTTAGCTTGGAGTCGAAATAATTGTATATTTGGAAAAGTCTTTCAATCTAGCTTAGGAAGAAATAATATAGTCTGTAAACGTTTTAAATCTGAAGTCGAGAAATAAGAAAATAATTCGGGATTTATTTTTATCTTGAGGGAAAGAGAAGTAATCTAATAATTTGTTTATTTTCAGCTTGACCTAGAAATGACTTTACAGTTTATAAAGTGTATTAACAGGTTGTAATAACAACAAAAATAATATGACATGTTATAATACGTATCCCTAACTTGGGGTTCGAAAATATTTTCAATATAAAGTTTATTCATATCTGTTTAAGAAAAATAACGAACTATAGCATAGTTTTCAACCTGGGATCAAAAAGTTTCTTATTTGGTAGAGAACAGTCTAGCCATCTGATGTGTTTGTTTGAAGTTGAGCACAAAGCCACACAGTAGGCTACCTGTGCACTAACCACAACGGAAATGAAAACCCGGTTTCTGGTGTCGTAAGTCAGCAGACATGCCACTGTGACACTAGGGGGCTTCTAGTAATCTAGTCTAAGAAAAGTAGTTTATATCTATCGTTACTTGCAGATACAAATAAAATAATTAAACAAACAAGAGAAAATAATCTGATTATTTTAAGCGTTTCAACATTCTGATTCTTCCCTAACTAATGATTTTTATTTGTAAAATCCAAAGCAGAGGTCGTCTTTATTTAATTTCAAAATTTTCCCGTCTTGTCTGAAGATGCTTTTGTTCTTCCATAGAACATTACTACTTATTTTTCTGTTCTTGTCGGTCAGTATGTTGTTAAATCAACCCGTTGTTTCTTATCACTCGCGTTAGCAGCACTGTTTTTAAGATAAACGATACCACAGCTAGATAATGCGACTTAACGCGACATTGTTGTCTGAAGAAGATGAGGTTTCAATCTGATGGGTCTACCTCCCACACATGTAACTGAAAAGGCAAGATAACCAGGAATTTTTTGTCCTGGGTCCGGACGAGTGGTTGATGGGATACTCGTAAGAAGAACATGTAGGTTTACAACGTACACAAACCAATTCGGGATTGAACAGTTTGGTTGCTTTTGAATTTCGCGCAAAGCTACCAGAGGGCTATCTGCGCTAGCCGTCCCTAACTTAGCAGCATAGGACTAGAGGGAAGGTAACTAGTCATCAACACCCACCGCCAACTCTTGGACTACTCTTTTACCAACGAATAGTGGAATTGACCGTAACATTATAATACCCCACGGTTGAAATGACGAACATGTTTGGTGTAACTTGGAATCGAACTTGCGACCTTCAGATTGGGAGTTAAATGCCTTAACCACTTGGTCATTCCAGGACAGATTGAACAGTCATGTAATTATTAATAAAGCATAGTGATGCCACTATTGATTATTTTTAAATAATGGCATAATATATATATATGTGCTGAACATATATCGATGAAACAACATTAGCCTAAAGCTTAGTCTGAATGTACTACTAGCCTTCTTGATTTGTTTGAACTTCACACCTAAAACGTGCTCACTTAGGAACAATCTGACTTTAGTCTAACCAACTAAGACAGAAGAACTGATGATCAGGGGTGGGTACAGGATTTTGTGGTGGAAGGGTGGGGGGTATGATCGACTAAGTAACAGTGACTTAAACCCGACCCCAAGTAAACTTTTCCTTGTTACTGCAGCGTAAATCTCATGGAATTAATTTAGAAACAAAGAAAAGAAACATATATGACTATGAGCTCTCATTTATTGATTTTAACCTAAAATATCAAGTTACAAGTAATCTTACAGCACTATACTGAATCACACAACATAGTGCATGTGACAATGAACTTTCATATATTCCTAAATAACATGTTACGAGTAAACATACAGCACCTAGGCCTATAGCAGTATATTAAGTAAACATACAGCACTTAGGCCTATAGCAGTATATCGAATAACGTACACAACTTATTAACATGAACTCTTTAACACCCCAGTACATATGACCATGTACTCTCATTTATTCCAAAACATTTCTGAGAGGAAGTAAGTAACGGCCTAGTGGGTTGATCTAGCAAATACTATAAAGTAACTAGGTCTGAGGTTAATTTAGTAATGGTGAGACAGTAGCTCCTTGTTCCTGGGGAAATCCCACTCAGTGGTCTACTTAATCAAAAATATTCTAATTGAGATGATCAGTACTTTATATTTCTGACTTACTATTAACCTACACAATTTTGGTATGGCCAGTGGGGGGATGCATCCCCCATTCCCCCTCTGTATCCATCCCTGCTGATGATTTTATCAACTTGGGTGACACATGAAGAGAAAATGATTTTGGAAAGAACAGAAGAGTTTTCTGTTACGTTGGTTTTACAGGAGCCAGAGAAATAAAAAAAATCTACTAGCAGAGACGTAGATCCTGGGGGGATGGGTGGTATAATCCACCCCTTCATTTTAGGTGGGGGTTATGGTGTATACAATCATCCCCCCTTACAGTTTGGTCTGTTGAATTATTTTATTGTATCACAGACCTACCAATTGTGTGTTTATTCTTGTGATTCTCGTGTTATTACCAATCGAATTACATAATTAGGCCTAGATGTAGGCTTTTTCAGTAGCCGAAATGTACATCTTTAATGTAGGCGTGTTTCCAAGCTTTTCAATCTAAGCGATAGTTCTTAAGTATCAGTCAGTAGGCCTAAGTATACATGCAAGTATCGTGGCAACAAGATTACTCTGTAACTGCATGTTTACAGTTTTCAGGTTCACGTAATCAGGGATTACCAATTTGCAAATTGAACAGTCCACATAAATGGTTGCAAAATCATCCTTCCCCATCGGGTGTAAAAACCTACGTCCCTGTCTACTAGTATAAACTTAAAGTTTCAGCTTAAAATAGTTACTTTGTTATAGAAAACTAGTGTCCTTCTCAACTAACAATATTCCAAGAAGTAGAAATAGGCAGAGAAACGAATCTAATATGAGGTGTGATTTGAATGTGATCGTTTTGCCAGTGTAAGAAAAAAAAAAAATGTGTTTCCTGCCGATGCAAAAATAAGGCCATAAAATTTTATTTGTGTTTTTGCAGAGCTTAAATCAATCAAAACTTAATTTTTGTTCTGTCTAACAACGGGTGTCGCATAATAAAGATGGGAATAATATGCAGTAAATTTTCATTGGTTTAGACTCTGTTCTTGAGAAAAACTGCACGTGAATTGTGAACCAATAGAGTGGTAAATCTTACGTGTCAAATGCAATATTTTCTCAACAAATTCAAATTGAAGTAAACCTACATTATAACGTGACAGCCTCACGCACTTGTTAAACCAAAAACAATAGATTACAGACGTCGAAAATCTGAATATTTCGTTTGTCATATTTCAGTGAGGATTTAATTTTACGCACTTATGTTCTTTGCAGGATAACATAAAACAATATTAATTGTAAATATATTTACCATATCCTATACCTTTATACGAAATATCTCCAAGAAACACATATTGAAGCTATTAATTCCATATAAATGAAGATTATAGAGTAACACAAGAATAAATATCTTTCAACGATGTGGCCCGGCATGGCCAGATGGTTAAGGCACTCGACTCGTAATCTGAGGGTCGCGAGTTTGAATCCCCGTCACACCAAGCATGCTTGCCCTGTCAGCCGTGGTGGGTTATTATAACGTGACAGTCAATCCCACTATTCGTTGGTAA
>NC_134831.1:129224222-129280018 GCF_004210375.1 Tachypleus tridentatus | reverse complement strand
CAGGTAACAATGTAAGTTAACAATACTGTCAAAGTGTAACTCTTTCTAACTCTTCAGAAGTGCGGGTTTTCAGGTAACAATGTAAAGTTAACTATACTGTCAAAGTGTAACTCTTTCTTCAGAAGTGCAGGTTTTCAGGTAACAATGTAAGTTAACAAATACTGTCAAAGTGTAACTCTTTCGTGTGAAGTGGGTTTTCAGGTAACAATGTAAGTTAACAATACCTGTCAAAGTGTAACTCTTTCTTCAGAGGTGCTGAGGTTGGTTTTCAGGGTAACAATGTAAGTTAACAATACTGTCAAAGTGTAACTCTTTCTTCAGAAGTGCAGGTTTTCAGGTAACAATGTAAGTTAACAATACTGTCAAAGTGTAACTCTTTCTTCAGAAGGGTTTTCAGGTAACAATGTAAGTTAACAATACTGTCAAAGTGTAACTCTTTCTTCAGAAGTGCAGGTTTTCAGGTAACAATGTAAGTTAACAATACTGTCAAAGTGTAACTCTTTCTTCAGAAGTGCAGGTTTTCAGGTAACAATGTAAGTTAACACTGTCAAAGTGTAACTCTTTCTTCAGAAGTGTGGGTTTTCAGGTAACAATGTAAGTTAACAATACTGTCAAAGTGTAACTCTTTCTTCAGAAGTGCAGGTTTTCAGGTAACAATGTAAGTTAACAATACTGTCAAAGTGTAACTCTTTTCATGGAGAAGTGTGGTTTTCAGGTAACAATGTAAGTTAACAATACTGTCAAAGTGTAACTCTTTCTTCAGGAAGTGTGGGTTTTCAGGTAACAATGTAAGTTAACAATACTGTCAAAGTGTAACTCTTTTCTTCAGAAGTGCAGGTTTTCAGGTAACAATGTAAGTTAACAATACTGTCAAAGTGTAACTAAAGTGTTCTTTCAGAAGTGCAGGTTTTCAGGTAACAATGTAAGTTAACTATACTGTCAAAGTGTAACTCTTTCTTCAAGTGCAGGTTTTCAGGTAACAATGTAAGTTAACAATACTGTCAAAGTGTAACTCTTTCTTCAGAAGTGCTGGTTTTTTCAGGTAACAATGTAAGTTAACAATACCTGTCAAAGTGTAACTCTTTCTTGAGAAGTGTGGGTTTCAGGTAACAATGTAAGTTAACTATACTGTCAAAGTGTAACTCTTTCTTCAGAAGTGTAGGTTTTCAGGTAACAATGTAAGTTAACAATACTGTCAAAGTGTAACTCTTTCTTCAGAAGTGTAGGTTTTCAGGTAACAATGTAAGATAACAATACTGTCAAAGTGTAACTCTTCTTCAGAAGTGCAGAGATTTTCAGGTAACAATGTAAGTTAACAATACTGTCAAAGTGTAACTCTTTCTTCAGAAGTGCAGGTTTTCAGGTAACAATGTAAGTTAACAATACTGTCAAAGTGTAACTCTTTCTTCAGAAGTGCAGGTTTTCAGGTAACAATGTAAGATAACAATACTGTTAAAGTGTAACTCTTTCTTCAGAAGTAGGTTTTCAGGTAACAATGTAAGATAACAATACTGTTAAAGTGTAACTCTTTCTTCAGAAGTGCAGGTTTTCAGGTAACAATGTAAGATAACAATACTGTCAAAGTGTAACTCTTTCTTCAGAAGTGAGGGTTTTCAGGTAACAATGTAAGATAACAATACTGTTAAAGTGTAACTCTTTCTTCAGAAGTGTAGGTTTTCAGGTAACAATGTAAGATAACAATACTGTCAAAGTGTAACTCTTTCTTCAGAAGTGTAGGTTTTCAGGTAACAATGTAAGATAACAATACTGTTAAAGTAACCTTAACTCTTTCTTCAGAAGTGCAGGTTTTCAGGTAACAATGTAAGTTAACTATACTGTCAAAGTGTAACTCTTCTTCTTCAGAAGTGTAGGTTTTCAGGTAACAATGTAAGATAACAATACTGTTAAAGTGTAACTCTTCTTCAGAAGTGCAGGTTTTCAGGTAACAATGTAAGTTAACAATACTGTCAAAGTGTAACTCTTCTTCAGAAGTGCAGGTTTTCAGGTAACAATGTAAGTTAACTATACCTGTCAAAGTGTAACTCTTCTTCTTCAGAAGTGTAGGTTTTCAGGTAACAATGTAAGATAACAATACTGTTAAAGTGTAACTCTTTCTTCAGAAGTGCAGGTTTTCAGGTAACAATGTAAGTTAACAATACTTTGTCAAAGTGTAACTCTTTCTTCAGAAGTGCAGGTTTTCAGGTAACAATGTAAGTTAACTATACTGTCAAAGTGTAACTCTTTCTTCAGAAGTGCAGGTTTTCAGGTAACAATGTAAGTTAACAATACTGTCAAAGTGTAACTCTTTCTTCAGAAGTGCAGATTTTCAGGTAACAATGTAAGTTAACAATACTGTCAAAGTGTAACTTTTTTTCTTTTAGAAGTGCAGATTTTTGGATACAGGTTACTGACATGCAAGTTAACACTTTCTTCAGAAATGTCAGTTTTAGTAATTTTATCTAAAAAAAAATAAGCAGTAACTTTTAATTAACTTTACAGACTCTTCTAACTCAAGATCTTGTTGCCATGGCAATCCAGATAGTTCAAGGAATGAGTCACCTTCACAAGAAGGATATAATTCATGGTGATTTAGCCACTAGGAACTGTGTGTAAGTAACAGACTTTGGAATAAACTACACTCCTTTTCATTCCAAGAACAAAATTAATCAATAACTATTATAATTCATTTAAATATATAATTACAAAGATTAAGTGAAAAGACAAGAAGTATTGGACAAAATAAATATTTTAGTTACATTTTAAGTAAGATATTGCTTTAACTTGTTTCTTTACTGCACTTTTATCAAGGATATATTTTATTCACCAGATTCTTGTTGGTACTTTGCTATAGGGTGGATGACAGATTGCACGTGAAGATAACAGATAATGCCTTATCTCGTGATCTATTTCCGATGATTATCATTGCCTTGGTGACAATGAGAACAGGCCTGTTAAATGGCTTGCATTAGAGAGCTTGCTAAAAAAGGAATTTTCTACAGCTAGTGATGTTGTACGTAGATTCCCACAATTTAAGAAAAACTCTTGTTAACATTGTTTCCCTTTAAAAACGTTTTAATAAAACATTTTAAATTATCACAGCTCATACAACAGCTACATATATAATATTTAGAATAGTCACTTTTAGATTAGATATATTTTAAGCTCACAATTTTTTGCAATGAATGAAATCTTTAAACGTAAAATAAAGTTAAATTTTCTGTGAAGTGTCTGTCCATAATTATAATGTGGATATTAAATTAATAGCATCTATATGTAATAAGACGAAATATAAAAGTTAAACATTTGATAAAAAAAACCTTTGTAGTTATCTTTATATTTGAAGAATTATTCATCATTTACTATTTCAGTGGTCATTTGGTGTCACACTATGGGAATTAATGACTCTTGGTAATCAACCTTATAAAGAAATTGACCCTTTTGAAATGGCAACTTCTCTTCAAGATGGCTACAGATTGTTCTCAGCCAATCAACTGCCCAGATGAGTTGTAAGTAGTCTTCAAAGGCACTATCCTTTCTATGCAATTAAACAGCTATATAATATAACAAATGATGCACCAACTAGCAACCAGAAAAATACATTGTTTGTTATTAAGTGCAAAGTTACACAGTTTGGCTGTGCATATCATAAGTATCAAAACTCAAACAAACTTGTAATCTGTTTTTCAGAAAAAATATCAAGTAAGTAGTAATGAAAGGTATTTATTTTATTTTTGGAAGTGGAAAAAGTACACTTTCTTTACCTGTATAGAACAAATATTTTAATTATAATTTCCTGCTCACTATTATTTCAGATACCATTTGATGGCCCTCTGCTGGATGACAAAAGTGGAGAAAAGACCAACTTTTTCCAAGTTGCTTGCATTTTTTCAAGATTTTTATAATGCATTAGGACTGTACATTTGATTTATAAAGTGGGGATACCTGGTTCAGTTTTGTTTTCCAAGAAAGCCATGACAGCTTCAGTTTATTATATTATATGCTCATTTTAAAATGACATGACAAATCTTATGGTTGGTTTTGTACATTTATATTTGTTAGGCTCCAGTATTTTAGTTGGAGAGTACCACGAGCTATTTCTGGAGGAAAAAAAAACTCTTTTAATAAACCTCCCCCCTAGTGCCAAGTTGAATAAACAGTATGGAGAATTTTATGAAGTGGGTAATAATTTGTTTCTTTTTTTGTTGAGAATGATGAAGTGAAAAGAAAACAGTGTGTGTGTGTGTGTTGTGGTAAGTAAAAAAAAAGCAATCACTTTTAATTAACTTTACAGACTCCTATTACTCAAGATCTTGTTACTATTGGCACTCCAGAATATGTTGGACTCATTAATATTTTGTGCAGTTATTCCATAGAATATGTTGTAGAATATTTCAAAAAATATATCTTTATTTGGCTATTTCCATTAAGGTGTTAGTTGTATTATCTTGTAGACTTTTTATAAGAAAAAGTAACAGTTATTTTGCTTATTGAAATTTACTATTCTTAACATGTGAAAACGTATTACATGTTTAAAATGTTTTTAAAAAGTAATGAAACTTATTACAATAAAGAAAAAATTAAATGTGTTAAAAGTAAATTTGATTTTTTATTTCCTCAGTTTACTTGTAGAAATATTTTAGTTCAAGTTATTGTCAAAATATTAAGTTTCATGACCAGCTCAGAAATTTGAGAAACAGTTACCAGTTTCAAATGATAAATAAATTCAACTATATTACTACATAACTGGCCATTTCACTCGCAAAATAATTGTCACTATAAAGATCCACTACATTCAAATGACAGAGGATGGTGTCATGTACAGTATTATCCTTGTTAAGGAGTCTCATATAAGCTACTGATAATACAAATGATTATATTTGTAAGACACTTTAAACTTGTAAAAAGCGTGATTGAAAATTTCACTGGCTTGTACTTTATAAACACATTGAGCTAGTGTCATTTCTTTTGTACTTTCATCCAGGAAGTATTTCAGAATAACACGAGTTTCAAGTTTTTAGAAAGTATAGTTGATGTGTCAATGTTTAAATTACTAGCATGTTTCAAGTGAATTTACATTACATATTTGAACTTCATTATTATATGTCCAACAGTCTGTATATTACTAAAATGTAAATGTAAAAACAAGTATATCTTTCAAGCATTAAACTGTACTTTAAAAAACAGAATCTTCTTAGTAAATTAAAGGTGTTTTTGGAAAACCTTAACAGAGTTTTAATATATATTTAAAAACAGCGGGTATTGGTATAGAAAGCACTAGTAGAGATGAAAACAATGTGTCGACCTTCTTCGGTCATTGTCAGGTTCAAAGAAAGAAAGAAAGGGTTACAAACCAGTAGCTGACCACATGTTTGAAGGCAGTTGTGTAATTGAGTGTAGGAATGTAGAGGGCGTGCTTAGATGTTTGAAGAAGGTCGGAGCATTGTTTGCTCCTCTACATAGTGCTTTCTCTATCCATACCAGCCGCTTTTAAATATATAATTTTTTCTATAAGTAGATTTTCTCATCATCACGGAGAGTTTTAACGTTTTGGCTACTATTAATAAGCACTTGAAGCAGGTAATGATTTATTTCTTCACAGGTTTAGTTTGCAATAAGACTTTACAAAAGTCTAACCTAGTGGCATTTTAAGTTTTAGTTGCTTTGAGTATAGAAATGTTGATAATTTAATACATCATGACCAATGCATTTTTTTGAGAAAGATTAACTAGTTTGTTTTATTTGTTTCACACTTTTGTTCCCTTTACAAGTTTATTTTTTGTACCTGTGCCATTAATGTACAGATTATTGGTAGTTTATACTGTTTTATTAACACCAGACGTCTTAGTTTAAAAAAAGGTAAATCAAATTTTAAACAAATCTTATGGAATAAAACTTTTAACTTTAAAGATGAAATAAGTAAGCATATATTAACTATTTTTTATACATAAACTAATTTTGGTGTGTAAACTAAGCCTATCTCAATTAAATAACTAGCTTTTGTTTGAAAACAAAGTTTAGTTTATCTAACTGAAATAAGAAATTTGGTTTCAAAGCTAGTCAGTGTTTGTTGCTGGTTTGTGTTGATTGTTTATAGGTAGAAAAATGTGTATATAGTGTACATTTATGATGCTTCTCTGTGTTTTGTTCAAAACATAAAGAAATACTCAATAAAATAAGTGTTCGATGAATTTTGCATGGGTGGTACAAATACATTAACAAATAAATATATATCTATAGAAAAGTATTACTTTATTTTTCTACAAAATCTGGTTAATATGGGCTACTGAAACTATAGTGAAAAAGAGAAAATATTCCGAGTATCAACACCCAGTTTTAAAATCCTATCCTCACAATAAAATAAAAAATTAGCTATCAAGATTATTCCAAAATAAATCACTAAAAATTAAAATGAACGTAATTATTTTGATTAGTATGGTATAAAAAAGTAATATTTTAAATATGTCTAACAATACTTCTTATGATCATGTATACACGTGAATCTACCTTCCACACACACAAACCCATACACCCGTGCATATGAATACGTACGTGTGTAAATGCACACACACACACACACATGCATATATAACCTTTGATAAATGTTCATTCGTTGATTTATCATCTTATTTATATATTACTTAAGAATTTAAAAATTTGTTGTTTTGAATTAAGCGAAAAGCTACACAATGGGCTATCTCTGCTCTGCCCACCACGGGTATCGAAACTCGGATTTTAGTGTTGTAAGTCCGCAGACATACAGCTGAGCCACTAGGTGGGCTTTAAAATTTGAAGTTGTGTGTTTGAATTCACCAGTTTTCTCCACATCTGTCTAGTTATTATAGCTTTTAGTGAAAAAATAAAAGTATTTTAATCCTAACAGAAAAAAATGTTTGCAACCTTTAAAATCAAACATGTCCTTAGGCATTACCTCATTCAAATGGTATAGAATCATACTCTACCAGTAGTAGTTTGTGTGAAGGAGAGAGGGGTCTTTTTAAGAATAACTGTACAATTCAGTCAACTTATGAAATACGAAAGCGTGTTATTTTATTGACTATAAGCAGTCTTAACTAATGTTCGCTGATAACTGGTATTGCGATACACCTACGGTCACACTAATACAAGAGGTGTTAATACAACATTTTCTTTTTGCTAATTTTCTCTCATACGTACAACACATTTTCATATTTTACTTTTTTTGTCGAAGCATAAACTCAGTTTTCAATCTACTCTGACACACTGACTAATCAATCGATAACTCCATGGAGTCAGTAATATTTTAGATCGCTTATATGGTTTCCTAAACCCCTAAAACCTCAGATGTCAAGCCAAGGGTTCGTCACGTGATGCTAAAAGTCCCTCTAGCCAACATTAATACTAACACATAAATTATTCAAAATCATCGCCTATAAAATTATTAATTTTTCCAGTCATTTGAGTTTAAAAGTAATTGTATTCAACATTTATAACTTTTATATTGAACTGCGTAGGTTTTGCGAAAAATTGTTTTAAAAGAAAGCATCTGCTTCTCTTCCGTAAAATTTCAGAAAAAAATTGTGTTGAATTACTCATTTTAAGAATGTATTACAAATATTAGAATTTATATATAAATGACAGAATTGGGTGAAAATAAATAAGCCATAAGCAGCCAAAGAATAATAAAAGTTTAAGTCAACGAATAAATGGCGTGTTCTCTGTGATGAGTACCTTGTTCCCACGTGTAATAGGTTCGCGGCCGTCCATGATACCAGATACAATACCAATAACGCTTGAGTGAATTAAACATTTATATTTTAAGTTCTTACCTACAACAGCATCATTCAGTAAAAGGGAAGATCGAAATTAAGCTAGTAAACTGGATTACTAACGTCACTAATAGTAATACGTTTGTATATGGAAGGCCACTCTCGAATCGTTATCTTCCAAGTTCACGTTTGTAATACGTTCACGAATTATTCTTTTTTTTTTTTTTAATTTAAAGAAGGCCATTCGTGTCATGTGGGTCGTTCAGCCAATAGGACAAAACGAGATGCTGCTGATGTTTTAAAAATTACGAATTGGGAGAGCAGTTAAAAAACAAAAACTAAATACCTTTAATATAATTATGGTGTATCTGTTGGGGTGATCTAAATTTATACGTAAACCAAATACCTATGATAGGTATTGATTGATTGACTGTATCGCTGCACACTGGACTAATGTACAAGCTTGTCAAGAATCTTTGTGCATCACTAATGAGAAAAAAATGCTCTAGTATTTACTGCCACTTTTCTTTTATTATTTAGAAAGAGTTAAACCAGAATTCTCTCATTAATATAATGACAATATTTCACTTTGCGTGTAATAAAAGTACATCGACAAGAGCGAAACCGACGCTTTAATTTGCCCGCCTACAGTAGGATGCACCAGATGCTTTAAATACACGAACTAAGAAGTAACTGACGCTTTAAGTACACAATCTAAGATATATATGACACTTTTAAGTACACCAACTAAAATGTACCTGATGCTTTAAAGCCTACCGACTAAGACATATTCGATACTTCAAGCCTACAGACGAAGATGTATTCGATACTTTAAACCTACCGACTAGAACGTAACAGACGATTTACATCGTTTAGCACATGCAAATTCATTAGTATGACGGCGGTATAAATTAAACTTTGGAAACTGCTAAAAGACAAAAAGAATGTCAGTTATGGCAAATCTACTATTGGAACTGATTCTGGATTGCCTTACTTTTTCTTGTCTCGGTTTCAAACATTTTTTAACTCACAGGTACACCACACTTTGTTCAAGTTGCAGAACTAGAGAGTTTGAAATATATATTTTTGTTACCGAATTTGTAGCTTCAAACTTAGAAAAACAAATTCAAGGACGTTACATGTTAAATCATCTATTACTATTTCTTAATCTTTCAAGTTTTGTCATGCTATATTGTTGAATACTTTATACAAAAAGTATATTTTAAATAAATAAATGAGAAAATCACTTAACAATCTCAACTGATATGAAGTCGCGGCGAAAAAAAAATTCAGAACTACATTTTAACATTGTTTGGAGTCTTGTGGATTGTATGGTGCTATCATTGGTAATTTCATAAATATATGTAGTACAAAACTTATTTCTCAAATAATTAATTGGAAATTTACCCCACGTGCACTCTGGTAAGAAATGAGGAATTCTGGTGAATAAGACGCCAGGAAGAAAAGACTCGAATCGGGTTCGAGTAATATCATCAGCACTTATTTATTCGATTGTTTAGGAACAAGATTCAGCACTACTTATAAGAATTACCGCCTCTGGTCGAGTCGCAAGTATATAAAAAATAGCTTATAGCATTATCGTACACATCCTAATGGCAGGCCCTTGGAAATTAGAAATGAAGTAAAAAAAACAAAACATATACAGATAACTTTATCAAATATGTTCATCTGTTTAGAATTTTGTTCAAAGCTGCACGAGGACTGTCTGCGCTAGCTATCTCTAATTTAGCAGTGTAAGACTATAGGGAAGGTAACTAGTCATCAACCCATCGCCAACTCTTAGGCTACTCTTTTACCAACGAACAGAATGATTGACAGGCATATTATAACATTCCCACGGCTGAAAGATAAAATACATTTAATTACACGAGGATCAAAACCCGCGACCCTGAGATTTAGAATCAAGCATCTTAACCATCTGCCCATATCGGGTGTGATCAAATGTGCACGAATTCAAATGTTTCAAAATGAGCACCTAGAATTTTCCAACACTTGTAATACCAAAATGTTCAATTCTCACTCAAAAACCCAGTTACAGTTCGTATTTTCTAAGCCGTTTTTTAACCTTTCAATATCTCTTCTGCTTTAACGATATCTGTTTGTTTTGTTTTGAATTTCGCGCAAAGCTACAAGAGGGCTATCTGCGCTAACCGTCCCTCATTTAGCAGTGTAAGACTGGAGGGAAGGCAGCTAGTCATCACTACCCACCGCCAACTCTTGGGCTACTCTTTTACCAACGAATAGTAGTATTGACCGTCAGATTATAACGCCCCCACGGCCAAAAGGGTGAGCATGTTTGGTGCAACGTGGATTCGAACCCTCGACCCTCAGATTACGAGTCGAAAGCCTTAACCCTCCTGGCCATGCCGGGCCCTTAACTAAATCAGAAGATATGTTTTGTGCCAGAAAAACAAAAACAAAAAACATAAGATAAGACACAATTAAACTGCATTTATATGTTTATTCCTGTTTTTGCTGAAGTATATTTTTAAATAAGACGTTTTCTGTTAATATATCAAGTTAGTCAGAGCTACGCGTAATATATAATAATGATTTGTAGATACGAAAACAGTGGCGTCTAGACACAACTGCAAACAAAGATTAGTGTTTACCACTAGTATATTTCGTTCAAGATAAAAAACAAAAAGACATTTATAAAAATGAAGCCTTGGAAACGGAGGAACTCTCACAACAGAATGTTTATGGTAGAAGTGGGTTTTGAAAACATTTGAATCGAATTCAGTTCACTCTGTCGTCTTTAAACTAAAGGCTACAGTTATGAAAGAAAAATCTACTACCCCTCAAGAAACAAATACAAAAAATTGCAAAAGAACTGAGATTATTTCCTATTATTACTGATATGATTCTGATACTGAAGAAAGTTCATAAAAAGAATTTTTGTCAGCTCTAAACCGGACCTCAAAATCAAAGGCTGTTTTCGTGAGAAAAACAACTGAAAAGCCTGAATGACATCAAACCTATTCGACCTCGATACAACTCCTTTGAATTTTTGTGTTTTTGGTCCACTTGAAAATGTTAGTGAAAGTCAAAGGCCACATTTGGTGGAAGGTCTGTGGAATGTTTGCCAAGACGGTCTTCACTGATCGTCACGGAGAAATTGTTAAAGTGGAAACTGTTACGTCAGGCAGTTATGTGGTCATCATCGGGGCATTTTTACGAGATGTGTTAAATTATTCTAGGTTATGACAAAGTTTCTATAGTGTGGTAGAATTTATTTTATTTAAGTGAAATCAATGTACTGCGTTACCTTCGTTAGCTTGGAGTCGAAATAATTGTATATTTGGAAAAGTCTTTCAATCTAGCTTAGGAAGAAATAATATAGTCTGTAAACGTTTTAAATCTGAAGTCGAGAAATAAGAAAATAATTCGGGATTTATTTTTTATCTTGAGGGAAAGAGAAGTAATCTAATAATTTGTTTATTTTCAGCTTGACCTAGAAATGACTTTACAGTTTATAAAGTGTATTAACAGGTTGTAATAACAACAAAAATAATATGACATGTTATAATACGTATCCCTAACTTGGGGTTCGAAAATATTTTCAATATAAAGTTTATTCATATCTGTTTAAGAAAATAACGAACTATAGCATAGTTTTCAACCTGGGATCAAAAAGTTTCTTATTTGGTAGAGAACAGTCTAGCCATCTGATGTGTTTGTTTGAAGTTGAGCACAAAGCCACACAGTAGGCTACCTGTGCACTAACCACAACGGAAATGAAAACCCGGTTTCTGGTGTCGTAAGTCAGCAGACATGCCACTGTGACACTAGGGGGCTTCTAGTAATCTAGTCTAAGAAAAGTAGTTTATATCTATCGTTACTTGCAGATACAAATAAAATAATTAAACAAACAAGAGAAAATAATCTGATTATTTTAAGCGTTTCAACATTCTGATTCTTCCCTAACTAATGATTTTTATTTGTAAAATCCAAAGCAGAGGTCGTCTTTATTTAATTTCAAAATTTTCCCGTCTTGTCTGAAGATGCTTTTGTTCTTCCATAGAACATTACTACTTATTTTTCTGTTCTTGTCGGTCAGTATGTTGTTAAATCAACCCGTTGTTTCTTATCACTCGCGTTAGCAGCACTGTTTTTAAGATAAACGATACCACAGCTAGATAATGCGACTTAACGCGACATTGTTGTCTGAAGAAGATGAGGTTTCAATCTGATGGGTCTACCTCCCACACATGTAACTGAAAAAGGCAAGATAACCAGGAATTTTTGTCCTGGGTCCGGACGAGTGGTTGATGGGATACTCGTAAGAAGAACATGTAGGTTTACAACGTACACAAACCAATTCGGGATTGAACAGTTTGGTTGCTTTTGAATTTCGCGCAAAGCTACCAGAGGGCTATCTGCGCTAGCCGTCCCTAACTTAGCAGCATAGGACTAGAGGGAAGGTAACTAGTCATCAACACCCACCGCCAACTCTTGGACTACTCTTTTACCAACGAATAGTGGAATTGACCGTAACATTATAATACCCCCACGGTTGAAATGACGAACATGTTTGGTGTAACTTGGAATCGAACTTGCGACCTTCAGATTGGGAGTTAAATGCCTTAACCACTTGGTCATTCCAGGACAGATTGAACAGTCATGTAATTATTAATAAAGCATAGTGATGCCACTATTGATTATTTTTAAATAATGGCATAATATATATATATGTGCTGAACATATATCGATGAAACAACATTAGCCTAAAGCTTAGTCTGAATGTACTACTAGCCTTCTTGATTTGTTTGAACTTCACACCTAAAACGTGCTCACTTAGGAACAATCTGACTTTAGTCTAACCAACTAAGACAGAAGAACTGATGATCAGGGGTGGGTACAGGATTTTGTGGTGGAAGGGTGGGGGGTATGATCGACTAAGTAACAGTGACTTAAACCCGACCCCAAGTAAACTTTTCCTTGTTACTGCAGCGTAAATCTCATGGAATTAATTTAGAAACAAAGAAAAGAAACATATATGACTATGAGCTCTCATTTATTGATTTTAACCTAAAATATCAAGTTACAAGTAATCTTACAGCACTATACTGAATCACACAACATAGTGCATGTGACAATGAACTTTCATATATTCCTAAATAACATGTTACGAGTAAACATACAGCACCTAGGCCTATAGCAGTATATTAAGTAAACATACAGCACTTAGGCCTATAGCAGTATATCGAATAACGTACACAACTTATTAACATGAACTCTTTAACACCCCAGTACATATGACCATGTACTCTCATTTATTCCAAAACATTTCTGAGAGGAAGTAAGTAACGGCCTAGTGGGTTGATCTAGCAAATACTATAAAGTAACTAGGTCTGAGGTTAATTTAGTAATGGTGAGACAGTAGCTCCTTGTTCCTGGGGAAATCCCACTCAGTGGTCTACTTAATCAAAAATATTCTAATTGAGATGATCAGTACTTTATATTTCTGACTTACTATTAACCTACACAATTTTGGTATGGCCAGTGGGGGGATGCATCCCCCATTCCCCCTCTGTATCCATCCCTGCTGATGATTTTATCAACTTGGGTGACACATGAAGAGAAAATGATTTTTGGAAAGAACAGAAGAGTTTTCTGTTACGTTGGTTTTACAGGAGCCAGAGAAATAAAAAAAATCTACTAGCAGAGACGTAGATCCTGGGGGGATGGGTGGTATAATCCACCCCTTCATTTTAGGTGGGGGGTTATGGTGTATACAATCATCCCCCCTTACAGTTTGGTCTGTTGAATTATTTTATTGTATCACAGACCTACCAATTGTGTGTTTATTCTTGTGATTCTCGTGTTATTACCAATCGAATTACATAATTAGGCCTAGATGTAGGCTTTTTCAGTAGCCGAAATGTACATCTTTAATGTAGGCGTGTTTCCAAGCTTTTCAATCTAAGCGATAGTTCTTAAGTATCAGTCAGTAGGCCTAAGTATACATGCAAGTATCGTGGCAACAAGATTACTCTGTAACTGCATGTTTACAGTTTTCAGGTTCACGTAATCAGGGATTACCAATTTGCAAATTGAACAGTCCACATAAGTGGTTGCAAAAATCATCCTTCCCCCCATCGGGTGTAAAAAACCTACGTCCCTGTCTACTAGTATAAACTTAAAGTTTCAGCTTAAAATAGTTACTTTGTTATAGAAAACTAGTGTCCTTCTCAACTAACAATATTCCAAGAAGTAGAAATAGGCAGAGAAACGAATCTAATATGAGGTGTGATTTGAATGTGATCGTTTTTGCCAGTGTAAGAAAAAAAAAAAAAAAGATGTGTTTCCTGCCGATGCAAAAATAAGGCCATAAAATTTTATTTGTGTTTTTTTGCGAGCTTAAATCCAATCAAAACTTAATTTTTGTTCTGTCTAACAACGGGTGTCGCATAATAAAGATGGGAATAATATGCAGTAAATTTTCATTGGTTTAGACTCTGTTATTGAGAAAAACTGCACGTGAATTGTGAACCAATAGAGTGGTAAATCTTACGTGTCAAATGCAATATTTTCTCAACAAATTCAAATTCAAGTAAACCTACATTATAACGTGACGGCCTCACGCACTTGTTAAACCAAAAACAATAGATTACAGACGTCGAAAATCTGAATATTTCGTTTGTCATATTTCAGTGAGGATTTAATTTTACGCACTTATGTTCTTTGCAGGATAACATAAAACAATATTAATTGTAAATATATTTACCATATCCTATACCTTTATACGAAATATCTCCAAGAAACACATATTGAAGCTATTAGTTCCATATAAATGAAGATTATAGAGTAACACAAGAATAAATATCTTTCAACGATGTGGCCCGGCATGGCCAGGTGGTTAAGGCACTCGACTCATAATCTGAGGGTCGCGAGTTTGAATCCCCGTCACACCAAGCATGCTTGCCCTGTCAGCCGTGTGGGTGTTATAACGTGACGGTCAATCCCACTATTCGTTGGTAAAAGAGTAACCCAAGAATTTGCGGTGGGTGGTGATGATTTGCTGCCTTCTTTTTAGTCTTACACTGCTAAATTAGGGACGGCTAGCATAGATAGCCCTCTAGTAGCTTTGGGCGAAATTCAAAACAAACCAAACCTTTCAACGATACATCTGAAGTCTATTTCACACACACGTACAGAGAAACAAACAAACAATGTCGAGTATCTACTAGTTTTTAAGTGTTTCTCAGAGGAACAGAAAGTTTTAAATACTTTGAACATTTCAACCATACTCACTGCTGAATGTGGGAACTTTGAAAAGTACAGCTGTATTACAGTTTTTAATGGTACGTCGGTCCTTACGCGTGTGATAACTGGTTAGTTTTATTAATTATCTGGCATTCTTACAGTTAAGGCACTGAAACAATTGTTTACAACAACTTTCGTGATTTGAGCTCATTGTCCTCGTACGTTATAGAGAAGAGAAATAAATATACTTAAGAAGCAAACCTGAGGAGCAGTGAAAACTGACAAAGATAAATTTGTTGTCTCTAATAATGATTACATTTCCATGTGACATCCCAACACCCATGGCTTCTGCACGCTTCAAGTTACATGTGACATTCCAAAACCCGCGGCTCCTGAGCTTCCAGTTACACGTGACATCCCAACACCCGTGGCTCCTGAGCTTCCAGTTACATGTGACATCCCAACACCCGTGGCTCCTGAGCTTCAAGTTACATGTGACATTCCAACACCAACCACTTTTGGGATTCCACAGAAAAAGAATTGGGCCAATTTTTCAACAGGAACTTAGTATCTCCATTTTAAGGATTGGCCTTGAGATCTAATTATGTAATGAGAAACCCTCCACATAATGTCCCTGTTCTTCGTCTTCGTTCTTTCCTTTATTGCTGGTTTTCAGTCTCGTGTTTTTCAAAAGCAAGACCTTCTCCTGTTAAATTCTATTCGACGGTGTTTCCTTCAAAGACTTACATAAACTTTTTATTTCTGCTCTTTTATCCTGACATCTGCTATACTTACATCCTTCTTGTTTAGATTAGTAGCAGAAACAAGTCTAAACGGGTGAGTAGGAGAGGGTTAAAAAATGAAACACGGGTAGGAGTGCATGTCACGTGCAGCAGCAGTAATAGTCAAATGTTGTGGAACAATCGCTGAAATGGTAGGGTTTGTGAAAGGCAGAAAATAATTAGTTGGTACCAGTTAGTGTTTTGGTTTAACTTTAGGGGGCGTGCTGTTGATGCGGGGCACAATACGAGACGATTCAATTTGTGTTCTTTTTGTCATCAGCAAATCCGCAGAAATAAGAAGATAATTTTACGTGTTTTATTTGAATTACATTCGATAGGTGGCGTTAAAACATTGGACATTTGTAGTTTAATATTTCTGCTCTTCGTTCTGTTAAGGCGATTCTGATTCCCTTTATTAAAATATAAAAGTTCAAAACACTGACAGATGTTAAGATAAAAATGAACTGAACATCTTTACACGAAGACTTCCGGATGTTTTAATATTATTGGTGTATTACTGGTTCTTAACATAAGATCAAAATAGCCAACGAAATGTTTAACTTTAAGACTGACATGTTGTCCTAGGTTGTAAGCTAAGTATACTACGTGAAAGCGACAAATTTAGTTTAATTAAAAACAATACCACAAGTAGAAAGGAAACTCAAGAATCAGGAGTTAAATTCCCCTCTATGGACACAGCAGACAACCCCATCTGGCTTTGCTATAAGAAAAACATACCAGACATATAAAAAGAAAAAACAATTTTTGGCATTAGCATAATTTGAGATTGTCTAGTTTACCTGAACTTACATGATATATAACAACAATTAAACCCTTGAACCTCGAAAAGGTTTAAATGGTATCATGTCAGCTCTCTCAAAACATTATTTTAAAAGATATCTCTTTAAAAAACTGACAAAGAATAAAAAGTAACACTGTGGATCAGCAGCGAAATTACAAACTTTAAACCCTACAATCCGAGGTTCTATTCCCTGCGATGGACACAGTAGTTAGCCCAATGTGGCTTTTGCGCTACAACAAACAAACAGATATTGGTTCATTAAATTGTTTGAAATGTCTGATACGTAAACAAAAACTGAAAACAATCTTGTGCACTTTTTTCTTATAGCAAAGCTACATCAGACTATCTGCTATGTCCACCGAGGGGAATCGAACCCCTGATGTTAGCGTTGTAAATCCGTAAAATTATTGCTGTCCGATGGGAGGACACTCTATACAGAGGGCTGCAGAATGTCGTCAGATTGTACTTCCCGTCACCGAGGGTATAAGGAGGTTTTGTTTACACCTCTATGTGTGTGTACGTTTGTTTGTGAGGGTGTAAGGAGGTTTTGTTTACACCTCTATGTGTGTGTACGTTTGTTTGTGAGGGTATAAGGAGGTTTTGTTTACACCTCTATGTGTGTGTACGTTTGTTTGTGAGGGTGTAAGGAGGTTTTGTTTACACCCCCATGTGTGTGCACGTTTGTTTGTGAGGGTATAAGGAGGTTTTGTTTACACCTCAATGTGTGTGTACGTTTGTTTGTGAGAGTATAAGGAGGTTTTGTTTACACCTCTATGTGTGTGTACGTTTGTTTGTGAGGGTATAAGGAGGTTTTGTTTACACCTCTATGTGTGTGTACGTTTGTTTGTGAGGGTGTAAGGAGGTTTTGTTTACACCTCTATGTGTGTGTACGTTTGTTTGTGAGGGTGTAAGGAGGTTTTGTTTACACCTCTATGTGTGTACGTTTGTTTGTGAGGGTGTAAGGAGGTTTTGTTTATTACCCCCATGTGTGTGTACGTTTGTTTGTGAGGGTATAAGGAGGTTTGTTTACACCTCCATGTGTGTGTACGTTTGTTTGTGAGGGCATAAGGAGGTTTTGTTTACACCCCCAGGTGTGTGTACGTTTGTTTGTGAGGGTATAAGGAGGTTTGTTTACACCCCTATGTGTGTACACGTTTGTTTGTGAGGGTATAAGGAGGTTTGTTTACACCTCCATGTGTGTGTACGTTTGTTTGTGAGGGTATAAGAACGATTTGTTTACACCCCCATGTGTGTGTACGTTTGTTTGTGAGGGTATAAGGAGGTTTTGTTTACACCTCCATGTGTGTGTACGTTTGTTTGTGAGGGTATAAGGAGGTTTGTTTACACCTCTATGTGTGTGTACGTTTGTTTGTGAGGGTATAAGGAGGTTTTGTTTACACCCCATGTATGTGCACGTTTGTTTGTGAGGGTATAAGAGGTTTTGTTTACACCTCTATGTGTGTGTACGTTTGTTTGTGAGGGTATAAGGAAATTTTGTTTACATCTCTATGTGTGTGCACGTTTGTTTGTGAGGGTATAAGAACGATTTGTTTACACCTCTATGTGTGTGCACGTTTGTTTGTGAGGGTATAAGGAGGTTTGTTTACACCCCCATGTGTGCACGTTTGTTTGTGAGGGTGTAAGGAGGTTTTGTTTACACCTCTATGTGTGTGTACGTTTGTTTGTGAGGGTGTAAGGAGGTTTTGTTTACACCTCCATGTGTGTGTACGTTTGTTTGTGAGGGCATAAGGAGGTTTTGTTTACACCCCATGTGTGTGTACGTTTGTTTGTGAGGGCATAAGGAGGTTTTGTTTACACCCTAGGTGTGTGTACGTTTGTTTGTGAGGGTATAAGGAGGTTTTGTTTACACCTCTATGTGTGTACGTTTGTTTGTGAGGGTGTAAGGAGGTTTTGTTTACACCTCTATGTGTGTGTACGTTTGTTTGTGAGGGTGTAAGGAGGTTTTGTTTACACCTCCATGTGTGTGTACGTTTGTTTGTGAGGGTATAAGGAGGTTTTGTTTACACCCCTATGTGTGTGTACGTTTGTTTGTGAGGGTATAAGGAGGTTTTGTTTACACCCCATGTGTGTGTACGTTTGTTTGTGAGGGTGTAAGGAGGTTTTGTTTACACCTCTATGTGTGTGTACGTTTGTTTGTGAGGGTGTAAGGAGGTTTTGTTTACACCTCTATGTGTGTGTACGTTTGTTTGTGAGGGTATAAGGAGGTTTTGTTTACACCTCTATGTGTGTGTACGTTTGTTTGTGAGGGTATAAGGAGGTTTTGTTTACACCTCTATGTGTGTGTACGTTTGTTTGTGTGCTTTTCGGCAAGATTTCTCGAAAACGACAGTGGATTTAGACAAAAGCTGGTAAACATTTGAACCAAAAACTAATCTCTTCTAAGTTTAGTGTTTAAAGGGTCAAGATTGCGAAATTCTATAAAATCTCTACCCGTTAACGTAGAGACATATTTTTGCACTATTTGTGCTCTATAATTCAATCAAAAACGAAACTTTTTTTGAGAGTCGAATATGAGAAACTCTGCATGGCGGTACTCAGCTAAGTGCCCTTTTAGTTGTTGACAGTGTATCAAAAACTCTTTGTAAGTTAAGGTTTATCATTATGCTGTATTCTTGACGTACTTAACTGCCTAACAAATAAAAATCAGCTATTAACTAAGCTTGTAGTGGTACCATCTTTGTGAACCATGCATTTGCTAAAGTATTCATCTGTATAAAAACGTGACACGTTTGCGTGTTTGGCATAAAAAATTATGTATTCATGTCAAATATAAACATTTAACGCTTAACTTTGGATAATAATGATAATTGTGGCTGTGGACGTGATGGTAGGACATCGCATGTTGACCCCAAACTTCTACACAGTTTACAACTGAATTGACTGAAGCTACTATTAAGTAAAGCCCTGGAACACAAAGACTAGGAATGAGCGAGCCTCAAACAGCCAATTCTTTCAATTATAAATCGTCTTCAGCCATACCATCCCCACATGTTTAAAACAATTAAAAATTGTGTTAAAACTGATGTGGTGGAATTAATTTAAAATATTTAATGCTTAATTTATTTATTTATAGATGGCTAGATTTGTATTTCTTATGTTTATAAAACGATACCAAATATTGGCTTTCAATTGTTAAGTAAACATTATGACTTTTGTATTCGATTTTCTAACGTAGTGATAAAACTGTCAACCAGTATTATACAAACCTGTAGCACAGTATATATTATTAATGTTTTTGTGAGTCAAGAACTTTTCATTCTTTTTTAGTCGCGGTATGGCGGATCATAGAATGGTTCTGAGTTTTTGTTTTCCAAGTACAAACTTTTAGCTCATAACTTCATTATCTTTTGACTAATTTGAAATCTAATTCCAGTTTTGGACTCAGGAGGTCAAATCCTTTTTATTGTTGTATTTTACCACGCCCAAGGTCTAATAGATTAATTTCCTCTAATCGTTCTTAAAATAATATAAATTTGAAGAGACCCTGATGAATAATAAAATCGAATCGGGTGCACGTGAGCCCCACACTTGATATTTCTGGCGCACTAAAATATAGCTAATAAAAGGGGGTGGAGTCTCATAGATCAATTTATCCTAATTCTACTTGAAACATTTTCAAGTTCCGAGGCTATTGAGAATTCCCTCTTGCTCTAGATGTAAGTCACTTAGAAAATAATACACATTGTGTCATTACGAAAGTTTACAAATCGTAGTTGAAAATAATAGGGAATTTCTAAACTAGATATATAATAGTAAATCCGTTATACGCTCCAGAAAAAAAAACAAAAAACAGAAGAAACGATTTCATTCGTTTGTTTGTTTGTTTTGAATTTCGCGCAAAGCTACACGAGGGCTATCTGCGCTAGCCGTCCCTAATTTAGCAGTATAAGACTAGAGGGAGGGTAGCTAGTCATCACCACCCACCACCAGCTCTTGGGCTACTCTTTTACCAACGAATAGTGGGATTGACCGTCACATTATAACGCCCCCACGGTGGGGCCGGGATTCGAACCCGCGACCCTCGAATTATGAGTCGAACGCCTTAACACGCTTGGCCATGCCGGGCCCGATTTCATTCAAACCTAACGTTTCGGCTTACGTATTTCTCAGGGATTTAAGACGGAGTGTTATGGTGTATTGTTTTCGTGTCACAATATTTATTGTACATTGATATTTTGGTTGTTGAAAAGAACTGTTGTATTACAATGTTTATTCCCTATTAATTATTGAGGATTGGCATTGTATTAATATATACATATTCTACACTGTTATCTTACTAAGAAACTTGTTCTTCTTAAACTATTTAACTCTATAAAGTTTTATTCTTTGTTATTTTAAATATAATGTATACTTTTTCTTACGTTTTCTTCTACGATCATCACGGCCGAGAGTATCAGTCAGTGGAGTTGTAGTGATTAATAGAAACATTGCAGGTAACAAGTGAGGTAGAACTAAACTGTCTGTTAAGGTACTGATGTTCCGTAACCTCGGCACGTGCTGGAAGATATGTCTTGTAAAAGGGAGAGTAGTGGTTAGCCAAGGATAAGAAAAGGACTCGATCCAAGTTGGTCAGTTTACTGGTGTAAATGCTTTGGACACGAACTTTGTAAGCTGATGAACTGTCCTCCTATTTAAACAGACAATTGCTTTTAAAACTATTCGAGGTCTTACGAATAATAAATAAATTACGACACATCTTAGAAAAACCAAAACGCCTGGTTAAAGTTTCTAAAGTTTATGTTCTTACAGGTTCCAAGAGTTTTTTTATTAATTTGGATAAACTTGACGCGGACAAGTGATCTCGTTAAAATTGTTAATTACGAAAACCTTTTCCGAACCATCAGTGAGTCTGACAAAGATGTCTGTTTGCCAAATACGTTCTTTTTTACCAGAAGACTTTGTCAAGGAGTCTGTTGGTGAAATGTGATATAATTCCCTGAGGGATCCAGTTAAAAAGGGTACCACAACAAATCAGTCTAACGAAACCCACACTACCACTGTCACCAAATAATTACATCTGTTAAACAAACCGATCCTCTGTTTGCTTATTTCTTTTACAACCAACGACTAACACTGCGCTTTAGAACTTTTAATACCCTTGATAACGTTTTTCTATAAACCATAAATAAGTCCACTTCTCGTACTTTTATATTTTGTCTAATGTCCCTGTGGGCCTTAAATCCTATCATTTTCCACGCATTTTCGTGGATTCTAATTTGAGAGGCCAGCCACTAGCGCCGCCAGTGCAGATTTCATTCAACTTACCAGAGCACGCCCTCTTCTGAATTGATTTCGGAGCCTTAGAAGACCAAGGAAGACATTTTAAATTATAAAATAAAATATTTTCATGGCCTCAAGGAAGGTTAAAGAATATGAAATATTCGAATATTTGAGATATTCCACACATCCAACTCCAAAAATTAGGCAAATGGATATATTTTACAAATCACTGAGATTAAACACTATAATAAGTTTAATAAAACATCTGAATGAACTGACTTGGTTCTAGAAGTTATTAAATAAGATATCAGTTGATACTGGACTCACGTGGTTCCAGGAGTAATTAAATATAATATCATTTGATACTGGACTCACGTGGTAACAGGAGTGATTAAATATAATATCATTTGATTCTGGACTCACGTGGTTCCAGGAGTGATTAAATACGATATCAGTTGATACTGGACTCACGTGGTTCCAGGAGTAATTAAATATAATATCATTTGATACTGGACTCACGTGGTTCCAGGAGTGATTAAATACGATATCAGTTGATCCTGGACTCACGTGGTTACAGGAGCGATTAAATATAATTTCACTTGATACTGGACTCATGTGGTCACAGATTTGATTAAATACAACATTATTTGATACTGGACTCCCGTGATTACAAAGTGATTAACTCGATACCAGTTCATATTGAACTCATGTTTTTACAGCAGGAGTTAGAAAATTATATTTCTTGATGTAACGTGATGTGGCCCGGCATGGCCAGGTGGTTAAAGCACTCGACTCGTATACCGTGGGTCACGGGTTCGAATCCCCGTCACACCAAACATGTTCGCCCTTTCAACTGTGGGGGCATTATAATGTGATGGTCAATCCCACTATTTGTTGGTGAAAGAGTAGCCCAATAGTTGGCAGTGGGTGATGAAGACTAGCTGCCTTCCCTCTAGCATTACGCTGCTGAGGATAGCCCTCGTGTAGTTTTGCACGAAATTAAAAAACAAATAAAATGAAGTTTAGTTGTTGTTTGTATAGCTGTGTATGACACCGAATACAATGAAAGATAATAACAATATGAAGGCGATTTTAAACACTTGAAATTACAGACGCTAAAAGGACTGCTGGGTGAAATATCATTAAGGATAATAACACTTAAATCTGCGAAGAATATCACACAATATCTCTAACACTTAAAACTGTGAAGAATATCACACAATATCTCTAACACTTAAAACTGTGAAGAATATCACACAATATCTCTAACACTTAAAACTGTGAAGAATATCATACAATATCTTTAACACTTAAATCTGTGAAGAATATCACACAATATCTCTGACAGTTAAATCTGCGAAGAATATCACACAATATTTTTAGCACACAAAGCTGTGAAAAATATCACACAGTATTTTGAGCACTTAAAAGCTGGAAAGTGTTGGCTATTTCTCATTAGAGACGTATTGACATCTTATTAATTAACCGCGCATTTTTATATCTCTTTTCCCTTAGCTTTACTGCACAAGTCAGCCATATTTGAATCTTTAATGGTTTAAAATTAATATTTTTACTTTATTTCAAAAGGATTTGATCAGATGCAACCAGATTGGAGAAAGTTGATTCGCGAAGCGTTTCCGATCTACGCACCGTATTCAACCATTACTGCTTGTTATAAGCCTGCTGGTGATTCAGTGGTAAACTTTAGGGCTTATAACATTAACAATATTGGTTCGTTACCTGCAGTGGCCACATCAGAGCTAGTCCATTGTTTAGCTTTAATTAAAAATAAACAAAAAAGTATTTGTTACGAAGCTGTTAGGATAGATGACACTAAACCTTCCTTCTATATGTGATTGACAGTAACATGACATGTAACAAAATCAAAGTAAAAACACTAAAGATTTATTATGTGTTCCTTATTCCTTATGAGAAGTCATGAACTCAAAGTACTTTGATTCTATTTTATTAACCGCTAGACTTTCACAACAGATGAAAATCATTGAAGAACAGCAAGAGGTTTAATATTGTGTAAAGTTTGTGGAAAGATACTTGTTTCGTCATTGAGTTTTGTATTACATAAAGATTCTAAAGATATTTGTGTAAATCTAACACTTCTGTATTACAGTTGATTAATCCACAACTGACCCTTGCAATGTATTATCTTTTTAGTCTCACTTGGAGATGATAAAGAGTGTAACCTTTCACCTAGAGACAAAGTAAAGGTTATAAGCCTTCTTTGCAGAGGGAAGGTTACGAAGGTAATGGATTCCATTTGTCCTGGAACTATGATGAGTTTATAAGTACATTTATAACTTATTTATAACTTTCATTTGTTTAGAAAAACTACCCGCTCTTCCCTATCCTCTATAGGAAACTCACTGTTTACAGTAATACTTGTTTAATAAGTAGTTATTTATATTTTTACTCAGCTATACTTTTTATAAGCATATATAACAGTTTGATTAGTCATAAAATAACAAAACATAAACAATGTGCTTTGAATAAACAAAAGACATTCATTGTTTTGTGTGTGTTTTTCTTTAGGAAAAAGAAACATAGGGTTACCTGCTGAGTCCACCGCGGAGACTCGAACCGGTGATTTCAGCGTTGTAAGTCCGTAGACTTATCGTTGTACTAGTGGGGGACATTCGTTGTTTATACCAGAACACTCATCCTTATTTGTAGTCATATAATACTATCTATGTAAGCTTACGTACATTACAAAGTTATAACTTCATGCTGACTACATACGTAACTCAACTACCAAACAGTGGTTTATAAACCACTATATCTTACTCCATTATTGGTTCCGTGTTGATAAATAACATACGTTACTCAATAGCTAAACACCTAAAGGTAATTCTGCTTGCATTGGCCGACTATACAATTCTTGTTACTGTATAACCCAACTATTGAACCTCTTTTGACAATTACACTTGTACTGATCAACTGTTAAAACAATAGCTGTAAAATTATTTCCTTTGATCAACAATGAAATCATTGTTGGTATATCTACATGCATTGAGAAGTTGATAAATCCTTGAACCTAGATGCATTAGCGCATTATAAATCCCCGAGTGAAAGCTACATTGTACATTGATTATCTATTTAATTATTGTTGATAAACCCGCATACAATGTCCAGATATCAAATCTCTATTTGTAAGTCTAGATCTAATATTCACTATTCAATCTCTGTTGAAAAATCCTACATCTATTACCCTGATATTTAATTCCTGGGTAAACCTACATATATTACCAATTATTATATCCCTGTTGGTATAGATTCGTAGATAGCCTAGTTATTAAATTTGTGCTGGTAGAGTTTTATAGATAGCCTAGTTATTAAATTTGTGTTGGTAAAGCTTCATAGATAGCCCAGTCATTAAATCCTGTTGTTAGAGTTTCATAGATAACCTAGTTATTAAATCCCTGTTAATAGAGCTTCATAGACAGCCTAGTTATTAAATCCTGTTGTTAGAGTTTCATATATAACCTAGTTATTAAATCCCTGTTAATAGAGCTTCATAGACAGCCTAGTTATTAAATCCTGTTGTTAGAGTTTCATAGATAACCTAGTTATTAAATCCCTGTTAATAGAGCTTCATAGACAGCCTAGTTATTAAATCCCTGTTGATAGAGTTTCATAGATAGCCTAGTTATTAAATCCCTGTTGATAGAGTTTTATAGATAGCTTAGTTATTAAATTTGTGTTGGTAAAGCTTCATAGATAGCCTAACTATTATCCTTAGTAGATGTTTAAACTTTTTTGTACAATTAATATCTCGGTATTTGTACATGTGTTAAATTCTCAGATTAACAATGACGAATGTGGGTGTTTATTTACAATCAAGATAACAGCCCGTCAGTGGTGCCCCAGATATGTTTAGGAGAGGTTGAAAGAGACTATTGTTTGAAGCTGTAATATCAGTGAGACTATTCTCTTTACTGAATTACTCTTCTGATTTGACTCGCTTTGTCAGAACAGAGCATTTACTTTATATTCTTTCACTCTGTTACTGGTTTAGAGTTTATTCTTGCTAATCCGTGATTTATTAATAAAATGTTTGTTTTTGAATTTCGCGCAAAGCTACACGAAGGCTATATGGGCTAGTCGTCCTTAATATTGCAGTGAAAGACGAGAGAGAAAGCATGTAGTTATCACCACCCACCGCCAACTCTTGGACTACTCTTTTACCAATAAATAGTGGGATTGACCATCACAGTATAATGCCCCCACTGCTGAAAGAGCAAACGTGTTTGGCGTGACGGGGATTCGAACCCGCGACCATCAGATTACGAGTCAAGCGCCCTCACCACGTTAGAGTAGTAAGCTTAGCTGAGATTATTTTATTTCTCTGTTTTGAAGGTGATGCTCCGATATTGTAACCTTTCTCCCTGTTTCACTGGGAAATGTTAACGTCCCCGATGGATCGGTGGCAAGTATGTGGGCTTCTAAAACTAAAAAATCAGAGTATTGATACCCGCAATAGGCACAGATAATCAATCCATCGTGTAGCTCTGTGCTTAACAATAAACAAACAAACACAAGTTAAACAAGGTTTTATGTTCATTACAAGAAACTTTTCAACTTCTGTAATAAGTGATTTCTTACAGCTGAAACATATCTTCTAGGCCTCTAAATTTTCATTATGATCTGTTCACGGTCCGTGACTTCCAGAAATCACAAGACGTGTTAGTTGGTGATCGATTCCCTTCCTATGAACCACCACCAGAGTGTGCTAGATGTTTGAATGTTGTAAAACAACAACAATTTGAATCTTACTAGCATGCTCTGCCATCTAGTAGCAACCAGGGAAAGTAGAAAGTAAATAATTTTTTTCCGGAATTAAAAGCTCCCAGGTGGCTCCGTGGTAAGTCAGTTTATATGCTAAAAATCAGGTTTCGATACCTATGCAACTTTATAATTAACAATAAATAAGCAAACCGCAATTACAAAAACAACAGTAAGTCAAAATACTTCATCATTTGCAGGAATATTAAGTAATTTATACATAAGATGTTTCTTTTGGAAGTTGAATATTTTCCCACTGGCACAGCAGAATGTACACAGATTTACAAAGCGGTTTCGATATCTCCGGTGGGTACAGCATAGGAAACCTATTCTACAGCTTTGTGTTTTATTATAAACAAACAAATACTTAAATGTATTGTTCTTAGGAGCACAATTATTAAAGTTTTACGTTTTAAAACTAGCAGTTTTATAAATAAGAAAGACAAACACTTTTACCTTTTTAAGTCAGTAATTCTTCAGGATGATATTTTTGTATTATAGATATGCTAACTGGGTTTGTGCTAAGATCATAAAATTTTTATTTAGAGGTATTTATTTATATTTGAAAATCGTACTGTTTACTTATACGAAATAGATACATAATTATAACAGTTTTATCTGTCAATATATCATTTGATTATGTTAAATAATTACAAAGTGTACCTAAACAAAAACTATTTAGGAATTAGTCCTAAAAAAAACTAAAAAAATATATCATAAATAACTTCTAAGTAGAAGCCAGAAACAAGTTCGCAGTTGCTCTTTTTAATAGCAGTTGAGAACAAACCTTTAATATATATTCTACATGGGTCGTGACGTTTATAACTGTTTTATCAGATAGCGCTTAAATACAGCTTGTATGCTGCGCAGAGATGTCTACAACTTTGTAGAAAGGTTTCGGATTTATAACGCTAAAATCAGGGGTTTGACTCCTCGCGGTGGACAGAACATATATATAACTCAAGGCGGCTTTGCACTAAAACAAACATACAAAAATACAAACACACACAGTGGGCTACCTCTTCTTTTTCCACCACAGGTACACTGCTGACCAAAATCTTTAGGCCAATGAACATGAAGAAAAAATATGCATTTTGCGTTGTTAGACTCAACCACTTATTTGAGTAGAGATTCAAAAGATGAAAATAAGAAAAGAGAAAATAAAAATAAAAAACTTTTTAGTATTTAATATGGAAAATGTGAACATTACTAAATTAGCCTAAATACTAACTGGTCAAAAGTTTAAGACCATACTGAAACGAAGTGTTAATCGGTAAACACGTGACGAAATATAGTCACTTGTGTTCAAGCATTAGCGTTGTCAACATCTCCTGTGTTACATAGGGTAAAAACATGGCAAAGGCTAAACAGTTGAAAGAATTTGAATGTGGCAGAACTGTCGAGCTGCAAAAGCAAGGTCTCTCTCAACGTGCCATCGCTGGTGAGATTGGACGCAGTAAAACTGCTGTTGCAAATTTCTTAAAAGACCCTGAGGAATACGGAACGAGAATTTCAAGTGGTCGGCCCAAGAAAATTTCGCCGGCGTTGAGCAGGAGGATTCGACGGGTTGTCCGGCAAGACATCAGCCAATCGTCGAACCAGATTAAGGCCCTTACTGACGCAGAATGCAGCTCAAGAACAATAAGACAGCATCTACAAGAGAAAGACTTTAAAAACCGTAAACGTCTTCAAAGGCCACACCTCCTTCCACACCACAAAACAAGTCGGTTAAACTTTGCTGAGAAGCACCAAACATGGGACGTAGAAAAATGGAAGAAAGTTTTGTTCTTTGCTAAGAAAAAGTTTAACCTGGATGGGCCAGATAGTTTCGAACGTTACTGGCACGATAAGGATATCCAACCCTAGACATTTACCACACAACACAGTGGAGGAGGTTCCATCATGATCTGGGGTGCTTTCTCCTTCCATGGAACAATGGAGCTTCAGGTTATACAGGGGCGTCAAACAGTGGCTGGTTACATTGGCAAGTTGGAGAGAGCATCTTTATTGATAGATTTTAATAAGTTATAATGCTTCTTGTTTTTCTCAATCCGTTTATACCCACTACAAAATATTAAAAGTATATTAAGCGCCAATCTTACTACATAAGAAAATATATAGTTATTAATCTGAGACAGACAGTTAGCAGCACCTACTGTTAACTTTTGGGATATTCAAATTGTGGGATTTGACTGTTACTCTTATAGTGCACTCATGTCCTAAAAGAGCAGTGTGTGGTTTTGTGGCAATGAGGTGTGAACCATGGATTCTCTAATTAACAGTCCAGTAGACTACTCTTTCGGTCATGTCCAACAATGTAAATGAAACTCACAATGTTAGATAGTATGTACAGTTTCACTTTACGTAAAGCACTCTTTTATTTTTCGTAAAGTACTTAATTATTATATGAATGTTTAATCATGATACTAATACTTAGCGGTTATGGATATAAATTGTAGGTACCAATTATGTGGATTAAAATCTGGACATACCACACAGAAACAGAAAAACACCATAATCAAACAACTTGCATCATAATGATTGGTGCAATGACATTAAAAACAAATAATAATTATGGTATAACAAGCTAAAACAAATAATAATTATGGTATAACAAGCTAAAACAAATAATAATTATGGTATAACAAGCTAAAACAAATAATATCATAGCAATGGTTCAATTATCATAATTAAGCAACTTACATCACAACAATGGATGAAATATCATGATAGACCAAATACAAAATTTCAAACGGCCACAAATTTGTTCTTAAATAAAATCATGCCTATTGTGGAAAATTATTCAAATAAACAGGTATAATCATACACAACGTACACATCAAAACTGTTAAATATGCAGCAATATATCCTATTAACACACTGCTGGCCAAAATCTTAAGGCCAATGAAGATGAAGAAAAAATATGCATTTTGCGTTGTTAGACTCAACTACTAATTTGAGTAGAGCTTCGAAAAATAAAAATAATAAATGGGAAAATAAACATAAAAAACGTTTTAGCATTTAATTGGGAAAATGCGAACACTATAAAATTAGCCTAAATACTAGCTGGTCAAAAGTTCAAGACCATACTCAAACGAAGCGTTAATCGGTAAACGCGTAACGAAATTTAGTCATTTGTGGTCAAGCATCAGCGTTGTCAACATCTTCCGTTGACATCTCCTGTGTTACATTGGGTAAAAACATGGCAAAAGTTAAAAAGTTGACAGAGTTTGAACGTGGCAGAATTGTCGAGCTGCAACAGCAAGGTCTTTCTCAATGTGCCATTGCTGGTGAGATTGAGCGTAGTAAAACTGCTGTTGCAAATTTCTTAAAAGACCCTGAGGGATACGGAACGAGAATTTCAAGTGGTTGGCCCAACAAAATTTCGCCGGCGTTGAGCAGGAGGATTCGACGGGTTGTCCGGCAAGACATCAGCCGATTGTCGAATCAGGTTAAGGTCCTTACAGACGCAAAATGCAGCTCAAGAACAACAAGAGGGCGTCTACGAGATAAAGGCTTTAAAAACCGTAAACGTCTTCAAAAGCCACGCCTCCTTCCACACCACGAAACAGCTCAATTAAACGTTACTGAGAAGCACCAAACATGGGAAGTAGAAAAGTGTACGAAGGGTTTGTTCTCTGATGAGAAAAAGTTTAACCTGGATTGACCAGATGGCTTCCAACGTTACTGGCACAATAAGGTGAAAGCACCCCAGATCATGATGGAGCCTCCTCTACTGTATCGTGTAGAAAATGTCTCTGGTGGGATAAACCAGCAACTGGCTACATTGACATGTTGGAGAGAGCATCCTTATTGACTGAAGGCCCTCGCTTGTGTAAAAACGGCTGGATCTTTCAGCAGAACAATGCTGCAATCCACAATGCCCGCAGGACAAAGGTTTTTTTTTCATGGCGAATAACGTAATTCTTTTGGACCATCCAGCGTGTTCGTCCGAACTGAATCCTATTGAAAATGTTTGGGGGTGGACGGCAAGGGAAGTCTAAAGAAATGGACGTCAATTCCAAACAGTGCATGATCTTTGTGAAGCCATCTTCACCACTTTGAATAACATTTCAGTCAGCCTTCTGCAAACGCTTATATCAACCATGCCAAAGCGAATTTTTGAAGTTATTCGCAATGACGGCCGTGCAACTCGCTACTGAGACCTCTTGTTGGGCATTTCCTACCTTGTTTAGGACTTCTTTTTGGTATGGTCTTAAACTTTTGACCAGCTAGTATCTAGGCTAATTTCATACATGTAGTGCTCACATTTTCCCTAATAAATGCTAAAAATGTTTTTAATTTTTATTTTCCCTTTTCTTATTTTCATCTTTCGAAGCTCTACTCAAATAAGTGGTTGAGTCTAACAACGCAAAATGAATATTTTTTCTTTATGTTCATTGGCCTTAAGATTTTGGCCAACAGTGTATCAACATTTTGCGTTTAGCGTAATAAGCCCTCAAATTTATGGCTCAGCTGCGAGGGGGGCGGGACTACAGCTAGTGACCAACACACGAGAAAAAGAACAGCTAAAGAAAACGAGCACATAAGCCTCGAAATAGGATTTCGAAAACATAGTTCTGTTTGTTTAGATTGTCGAAAAGAAAATAGACAGGTGCGAAATGTTTACAACAAAAATTAAAAATAAACTCGAAGAACAGATTGTTTTTTTGTATCCATAAACAAAACAGAAAACGTTTAGGTCTGTAAATAAGAATTTTACTACAAATTCCTACAGTGTCTGCTGTTGATTTCTTGGTTTATCAGAAGATTGGAAGGCTCTACTGTCGTAACTTTTCCATGTTTATTTCATTCATAGCAAGTAAAATAAACCAACATATTGGTCTGTAATAAAACTTCAGATGTAGGCGTCTTTTAATTAGGCGACAGAGAAACAAAAAAGACCAAACAAAGATGTTTACGAGTCTTTCATTCCTCACGAGGTTATTACAAGAATACTAGCATACTGATCTATGATTAGTGTTAATCTAGAAGCGTTTCGTTATTTAACTTCACGAAAGTGTGATAAAATTACAAAAACGCAACAACTCCCACGTACTTCCTGGTTTTATCACAAACTCAACTCCTACGTACATCCTGACTGTGTCACTTTAAGACAGTTGGAAAAACAAATTCTGACGAGAAACCTACTTGAAATAAAAATGTATCAGATGGTCTGAAGATGACCTAGGAAATTCGAAACGTTATTCTCTGCTTATCAATAAAAGTGTTAGTACCCATACCAGTCGTTTTGAGATACGAAAACAAAAAACAACAACTTATATTTATTAAATGATTTTAACTGAAAATTTTATGCCGACTGACTGAATAAACCAACGTTAGGTTCAACAGAGATCAAAATAATATCTTTCTTGTTATCTATTGGCATGATTAACGTAAGTCCTTTCTGAATCTCAAGTGGTCAGCAGGGCAACCACGAAGGCTCTTCACTGCTTTCAGACGTCTGCCCGTGTTTCAACCTTCGTCTGGCCCAGGTCTTCATTTCTCACATATCTTTCAATTGTTCTGCGTCAAGATTCCTTCGGCCTTCCCCTGCTTCTTCCATCTGACCTGCAGCCTATAGCTTGTCTTGGCAGTTTATTATGCTCCTTGTTATACTTAAACAAGCCCCTGTTGTCCTGAAAATCCTGAAATATATATAACATCTCGACAATATGGTCTTCTTACGTTTCAGGCTTTTTAACAACGACGAACGTTTTTAGTATAGAATTATTCAGAACACTTAACACCGTGTCTCGCGTTGTTTTGCTTTATGACAAGCATTCTTCTAAACTAATTTTGTATTTTGTTAAAAATTGTAATTTCAAACTTATTAGCATCATTTGGTTAAAAGTTTTTATATTGTTTTAAGTTTTAGATATGTTTCGTCTAATGCTATTGATATTATTACATTCGATGTTAAAAACAAAACAAAAAGGTATCGATATAAGAAGTAATTCTCATTTGATATATTTTTTTTTAAATCGAATGCTTGCTTATATATTCCCAACTTTTGTAAAAGTATTTTACAAGTAACCACTAGATGGCAGGGCACTCGCACATTTTGATAAACGATTGAAAGAACGACAAAGTCCAAGTTAAAACATTATTTTTAATGCAAAAGCGGAAAAAATAAAGATTGAGATATATTTTTTTTTTCTTCGGCGAACGAACAGATTATTTTCTACTGCCTCTAATGAGACCCAGGGTATTAGTCGTCAAATGATAATTCTTATACAATCTATTCATTGCATTCACATAGTATATGACATCAAGCACTAAACTTACGTAAGCCGGACAGTTCTTATTCTCGCTTGCAAGTGAAGGTTTATTAAGCTTATATCAAAATTATAAACAGGTAGAAATTGTAATATTAGCCACATTTTAGTGCGAGACTAATATAAAATAAAAGAAGGCCGTGCGTTTAAACGATTAGATTCTCATTAGAATACAAACATAAGAGAATCCTCAGTAGTCGTGGCTGTAACTAGATCTCAAATCGGTCACGAGATGGAGCTATGGGCAGAACGTTCGTATTAAAAAAACAACAACAGAACCATTCTATGAGCCGATATACCGCGGCTAAAAACTATCAATCGATCAAGAAATGTCGAGGGACAGATTTTATCATTCGTCAATCGGCTGGTTTCTTAATGGAAATCCTTGTGTTTCTCAGTTCCTAGCGTGCCCGGACTGTGATGAATTCGAGGGTTCAGTTGTTCCAAAAACATAATCCGCATTTTGTGGCCGTGAGTGAGATATAGAATTCGCTTTCGTTTACTTTGTCCTGAGAATCAAGATGAGTTGAGTAATTCTAATAAGTGTCACAAACACTGTAGTAGACAGCTTGTCAGAAGATATAATTCAATGGGTTTTTACTTTCTATTATACGTCAATAATTATGATGTCCATCAAACGTATCATTTATCCTCGGAATCTTGTTTGTTTCGAATATTTGCACAACCATACACAAAGGTTACTTGTGTATTACCAAATATAATTTTTAACTGACAAACTAGAATGAAGAGAGTTAGTTATTCAATAGTATCCATTTCTAACTCTTGAGCCGCTGTTATCTGACCATACAGTGAAACTTGACCATCATTATTATGAGAGTACCCACGACCGCAAAGTGGAAGCTGTGTTTGTTTGTAGTTACTCGATATGAACCATGAACCCTCGAAGTTACAGACCTGGGAAATTAACCATTAAGTTCAGTATACACAACTGTATAAAACAGCTATTGAGCTGATAGTTTTATTTGTTGGTATCTTTTGTTTTCCTTTTTCAAAGATGCTTTCTACATTATATATTTGTGCTTTGTTTGTTAGACGTTATACGTTCATGAGAAAAGCGTCAGAAAACTGGAATTTTTGGATTACATTAATACCAAACACCTCGTGGTTTTACACTCAATGTGTTTATATAAATACAGAGAGCAACACGTGTACTCAACAAAAGAAGGAAAGAAAAAGGCTATTATACACAACACCAAATTAACACACAGGCTACCCAAGTAACAACAACAATTAACAAAATACGTAAAACTGTCGTAAAACTGAGTTTTTGTTATTCCTAAATATTACATGAGCCCCAGTAAATAAAGTGTAAGATGTAATTAAAGATGAGAAACTCATCGAACTCTTTAAAATAATCGAAGTTGCAAATCATATCCGAGTTGTAATTAACGTATTACAGAACTCCAGTTCACGAAACAGTATTACAGAATTTTTCACACATACGTGAAGTGTTATTACATGAGACAACCCATGCATGTTAATTGCAGTAGCCGGAAGTGTTTATTCACCGACTTATTAACGATCGTAAAGTTTAGTAACAGCAAGTATTTTTGTTAATTACTGCTCATGCGCATAAACAGTATTTTGTCTCTTTCTGTTCACATGTCTGCTTTTCCGACAGCGTTCAGTGAAGAATGACTTTGGTTGCGATTCTACGTCAGCAAGCTTTACGCTTCTAACAAATGTGAGGCTTTGCAGTTGCCAAGACAGAATTCTGTGACTAAGCTGTGACGTCACTTTGCATTAGTGAGGTTCATTTGTTTTTTTTTTCTTTTAATTTCGCGCAAAGCAACACGAGAGCTATCTGCGCTAGCCGTCCCTAATTTAGCAGTAAAAAGTTAGAGCGAAAGCAGTTAGTCATCAACGCCCTCCGCCAGCTTTAGGGCTACTCTTTTACCAATGAATAGTGGATTGACTGTGACATTATAACGCCTCCACGACTGAAAGTGCAAGCATGTTTGATGTGACGGGGATTCGAACCCGCGACCCTCAGATTGCGAGTCGAGCGCCCTAAATATTGTTATTAACAATATACTTTTTCCAATCATAACATTTAGGCTTCGTCTTGTATAATCTACTTCACCAAACTCTTCCATTTTTCCGTTAACTAACTGCTCTCTCTAACCCTAACTCCTAGATTCATAGATTCTACCATTAATAAGTCACTCTCTCCAACCATAACTCCTAAGTTTCTTATTCTACTATCAATAAACCACTCTCTATCTACAACCATGGATTCTCTTCTGCAAGGCCTGGCATGGCCAAGCGCGTAAGGCGTGCGACTCGTAATCCGAGGGTCGCGGGTTCGCGCCCGCGTCGCACTAAACATGCTCGCCCTCCCAGCCGTGGGGTGTATAATGTGACAGTCAATCCCACTATTCGTTGGTAAAGAGTAGCCCAAGAGTTGGCGGTGGGTGGTGATGACTAGCTGCCTTCCCTCTAGTCTTACACTGCTAAATTAGGGACGGCTAGCACAGATAGCTCTCGAGTAGCTTTGTGCGAAATTCCAAAACAAACAAACAAACTCTTCTGCAAATGAGCCTCAACGTGATAAAAGATGTCTCAGAATTTTTATGTTTTATTTTCAGGTTCTTCACAATGGATGGCAAAATAAGAAATACCTGAAAGGATTGAAACAATATTCTTGAACGGGGATAATCATAAGACCTTAAGCGAAGTTAATAATGAATACTATGTTAATCACCCTAATTTGTCTAAAATCACTAGCAACTTGATGCAAAGGCTTAAAGACACTTGAACTTTTCTTGATAGTAAACGCTTTTAGAGACGAATGACGTTGCAAACCTTTGGACAAGCATAAATAAACAGTCGGAACAGTTACTGAAAACCTCAGGTAATTAATTATCAGTAGTTAAAGTTGTTTATTCATATTATTCAGTGAGTTCTGTGACGTTTCATGATACGTTAATAGTTTGTATGATTTGTTTTTTGAATTTCGCGCAAAGCTACGCGAGAGTTATCTGCGCTAGCCGTTTCTAATTTTGCTGTGTAATACTAGAGGAAAGGCAGCTAGTCATCAGCACCCACCGCCAACTCTTGAGCTACTCTTTTACCAACGAATAGGGGGATTGACCGTCACGTTATAACGCCTCCATGGCTGAAAGGGCAAACATGTTTGGTGCGACGGGGATTCGAACCCGCGACTCTCGGATTACCTGGCCATGCCGAGCCTACCGTTAATACTCTTGTTATGCTGAGGATCAAATACGAACTTCCAAAACTAGGGGGGGGAGGTATTGTTGTTGTGTTGAGGGGACAGTGGACAAAGAAGATAACTGCCCTGGCTCTCTTCTTCAAGAGGATCCCAAGCGAAACTTTTCCCTCCAAAATGGCTACGGTTGGCCTCCGTGAAAATCCGGGAAAAAAAGTATTATAGTAAAACTAGGTTTGAGCCAGCTTCGGTTCCTTGAATGAAAGAACATTTGGTTGGTTGCTAGTTATGCCAGAAAATGTTCAGATATCTGAGTTAGTGACCTATAGATGAGGAGGACTAGGGGAAACCTTAGTTATTTACCTCTCAAGCCCCACATAAGCGTGTTCCAGTTGTGGATATATCGCTAATTAAAGGAATGAGGGGGGGGTACTCAAGATAACTAAAGGAAGAGTTGAAACAGTTGTGAACCAAAGTTTAACGTTTTGTATTTTCAGCTCACCAGATAAGATGTCGACCAAGTAACACGAGAAGAGATTTTTTTTTACTTAAAGAGACGTGTGTGTACATTATAGTCGATAACAGAAAATTCAGTAGCCAGCCAGCTATTCTCAACATCAAAGCGGTGACTGAAGTCCATACAGTTTGATAATACGCTACACGTGTAGGTTTCTCATCTCGCGGAAATTTGTGGGCTTTCCTTCCTTCATTAAGACTAAGAGACCGTTTGTGCTAGTCACGCTTCCAGATGGAAAACTAGAGAGCTGATATTACGTAGAACTTCATTCTCCGCTTCCACAACACGTGCTGTTTCATTCGGGAATGAAATGATGGGGGGAAGGGGGCTTTTGTAGATCGTGGAAATGAAATTTTGAGGGTACTTTAATTTGAAGTCTGAGCTCGTGAGTATTTGTTAAAATATGGAAAACAACAGTTATTCGTCTAATTATCTTAAATGATTTTGTGACGAATTAATTAATTACCTACACTAAAACAAAGACATTTATTTGAAGTTTTTGGATATTTATTTTCACTTAAATAATGACAGTGAATTTTTACAATTTCTTTTAACGTTGACAGTCGTACGGAGCCATGAAACTGTTCACTTGAATTTCATTACGCGATCTCAAATTATAAGGATAAGTAATAATAATTAAAAATATGACGAGATGTTGAACCTTTTAATAGAATTACACACACATCCTGATTAGAATATTAACTAGTTTCACTGACAGAGAGACGTAAACCACATGTTTACCATACGTACCAACAGCTGAATTTTGAGCTAACTGCAACTCGTGTTTGAGGCTATACTTCCACAACGGTAATCTGGAATAGACTATAAATCATGGGGCCGTAGAGATGGGGAGGAAAGGGGGGTCTAGTGAGAAGAAATACAAGGCGTGCGTTCACTTTGGATGAAACTCTGTGTGCCAGTAAGTTCATCGGTCGTCAAACACGCGTAACCTGGATGCGTTATATCTACTGCAGGTAGTCACGTGACTCTCTTCCCTGTAAGAAACGAAGGGTTAGTGTCACGTTTGAAACACGTATGTTATTTTCGCTGGTCCGAAATGACGTTTAAAGAGAAACCATATAGTACAACCGGTTCTCAAACGAGACCCAAACCACGAGTTCCTTTGAATAATTCATTATTTTCCTTCTTTATTCTCCTGAAGAAGAACAGTGAACTGTTTTTATAGCGATTGAGTTTCGGGTCTCGTTTGAGAACCGTAACAACTTTTGTATGTGTTCTTGTGGACTGACTTCTTTAGAATCTACATAGCGCTACCATTTGAGCGTTGAACTGAAAGTTTATATCAGATACAACAAAAAGGTTTTCCTTTCGGTCAAAGTCAACAATAATAACTCGTGGTGTTATTAAAGAAACAGAGTTACATAATTTTCAAGTTATTTATCATTGCCAAGTTGCAAAGCAATATATTTCCTTGGCAAGCACATATAGAGTTTCTTCACATGTCTTCAGGATTAGTTGTAAAGTAATAGAAACAATATCTTTTACACGTTACATAAAGATTTAAATAACTGAACTTAATACTTTAAAACAAAACATTAAACTTTGTAACACTTCGTAAAACTTAGCTTCGACACTCGTATTTATTTATTTTAACACGACCACACGTGTTTACCCTGAGCTAAAAAAAGTAACAACCAGTTGATCGTTTACTAAGTTTTCAGAGGAAATATGTGACCACCAAGTTTATTGTAAAGTACATTAGATCCTGTTAGTAACAATTAACGTTTCCACAGATGAATGAATAGTGAGTGAAGTAGGCCTAACAGTGACCATAGTCTTCTCACGTGTTAGAAATGCAAGTATTTAACGTTGTATCAGAAACGTTCGAAAATGAAATGCAAACTATACTCTTCAAAACAAGAAACGCAAAAGGGATATTTTTTTTTTATTTTAAAGAGAAATATATGTAATAACGTTACAAGCTCAAAGTATGTGATGTTACACGTGTTAAGGCACTGATTGTCAGACCAAAATGACAATAAAAGTTGTGCACTTTGAAAACAGAGGAAAACATCGGATTTTTCGCCAAAACGGATTCGTGTCCAATAAATTTGTTTGAGAGATCTGTATGTTCTGCAAGTGCAACGTGTTCAAAATCCCTATAAAAGTGACGGGTTCTCGGTTTCCATAGCTTAGTGTTAAGCCACCGACACGCAATACAGTTACGCCAAGACTGACTGAAGCACAACGCAACAACGCCATTGGTCACTTGGAAGCAGGCGAATCCAGATCAGATGTTGACAGAGCTGTGAATGTCCACCCAACCACCATCACAAGGCTATGGAATCGTCACCAACAACATGGATCAACTCGTGACCGTCCACGATCTGGCAGACCTTGTGTGACCACGCCCGCACAAGATCGCTACATCCGGTTACGTCACCTTCGGGATAGGACCACCACTGCGACGTCTACTGCCTCAACCATACCAGGGCTGCGTAGGATTTCCGATCAGACCGTACGGAACCGTCTACGAGATGCAGGAATCCGACCTCGATGTTCAGTCAGAGGCGTCATCCTCACCCAACAACATCGTCAAGCACGGCTGCAGTGGACTCGGGCACATCGGGTATGGCCTCATCGACGATGGAGGCATGTTTGGTTCAGCGATGAATCACGTTTTATGCTTCGTAGGCAGGATGGAAGGACCCGTGTTTACCGTCGCCGAGGTGAACGTTTTGCAGCAAACTGTGTGCAGGAAGTTGACAGATTTGGTGGTAGCAGCGTCATGATGTGGGCTGCCATCGCCTACAATGCCAGAACAGACCTTTTGCACATTCGATGGAATCTTACGGCTCAACGATACGTCGACGAGATTCTTAGGCCCCATGTGCAACCCATCATGGTAAACGTCAACGACGTTTTTCAACATGACAACGTTCGTCCTCACACAGCCCGACTCACCACTGTCTTTTTGAGACACCACAACATCAACGTTCTTCCCTGGCCCTCCAGATTACCAGATTTAAACCCCATCGAACATCTTTGGGACGAGTTGGACCGACGTCTGCGACGACGACAACCTCAACCGCAGACTCTACCTCAGCTTGCAGCAGCTTTGCAGGCTGTATGGACAGCCATTTCACAAGATGTGATTCGTCATCTCATCGCTTCCATGGGCAGGAGATGCCAAGCAGTTATTGATGCTCACGGGGGGCATACTCGTTATTGACGTTGAGTGACGTTAAACTTCACCTAGTGAGCGTGGACTTCGCCTTTGCAGACTTTGGATGTTCAGCAGTGAATGTACAAAGTTTCACACATGTCATACAGAACTACCCGGAATAAACTTGTTAACAATTTGTCTCAAATTTTGCCTTTTGCGTTTCTTTTTTTGAAGAGTATATTTTTCTTTTTGCTGTTAACTACGAACTGTGTAATATCATAAGAAATAGAAAATGTTGTTTGTTTGTTTTTTATTTTCATAGAAACTAGTTATAAAATACATTTATAAAAGCTGCGATAAAATGTTGATGAACGAGGAGTGACTATTGCTTTAAGATTCTCTTTACTGAAAAACAAAACGAATATGGATATTTTTTCTTAAAATGTACGAAGATTTAAAAGCAACAAGCAGTTCATCGTTTCAATATTTCTTGTAACTATTAAAATGCAGTTAAACCAGAATATCTTCAACCAACAGAAGAAAATGTACGAAGATTTAAAAGCAATAAGCAGTTCATCGTTCCAATATTTCTTGTAACTATTAAAATGCAGTTAAACCAGAATATCTTCAGATATCTTGCAGAAAAACTACTGCAAATATTTTTTTACGTTTCTGTGAAGAAGCAGATAAAATAGGTGACATTGTTTCTCTAAGAATATCTACGACCAATAATAACTGTTGACAAACAGTTTGTTTCTCATACAAACGTGATTAACTAGTGGAACAAAATACATTATTTTTCTTGTTGTATCTATAACTAGCAATAACTGCTGATAAACAGTACACCCTTGCGCAAATTAATTGAAACAAGACGGAAAATTACGATTTTTTCAATTTTTTGTTTTATTTCTGAGAATCCAAAAATTACTCACAAATTAATACATGATATGATCGCCTTTATTTTTCAGAAGATCATTAATCCGCTTTGGCATCGAGTCCACGAGTTGACTGCAATATTTACTAATTTTTGGATCGCGGTACCACACCTCAATTATGGCCTCAATTAGCTTATCTTTTGTAGTACAGTCTTTTCCCCAAAGTCTTTCTTTTCAAATCGCCCAAAGATTTTCAATTGGATTTAAGTCCGGAGAGTTTCCAGGCCAGTTCAGCACCTCTATTCGCGTTGTAGTCATAAAATTCTTCACAAGTTTCGATGTGTGGCACGGAGCCAGATCTTGCTGAAAAATGCCAGATCCATCTGGAAATCTCTTTTTCAATTCTGGAATAACTCTTCTCTGCAAACTTTGATGTACTCTGGTCCTCGCATCACACCTTCTACGATGTGTAAGACTCCGACACCATAGTACCTGAAAAAGCCCCAAAACATCTTCTTCAAGGGATGTTTTACGAACTGACTGATGTGAGATTCTCGAAGTTTCTCACCTGGAGATCTGCGAACATGCAGACTTCTTTGACCCTGTACGAAGAAATGAGTCTCGTCACTGAATAACACCTTTCTCCATTGTTCTTGCACCCAGTTCTTGTATTTCAGACCCCATTGATACCGTTTTGTCTTCATTGAGTTGGTAAGATGTTTCTTGACTGGTGTCCTTGCCCTTCTAACGCAATTTCGAATGACGTAATATTCCTCAATTTTTCGTCATATATCCCAAAAATAGATCGACCGTACTGCAAAACACAGCAAGTGACGCCGTCTGTGTGGAAAAATGACTATTAAAGGAAATCAGCGGGTCCAGCGAGCTTACACCGGCCGCCATGCTGAAAATATTGTAAAATGACCATTTGTTTCAATTAATTTGCTCAAGGGTGTACGTGTAACCGTGACATGGCAACTGGAATTTTAAATCAATACTATCCCAGGGGAATTTCTGAGAAAGAGTGTTAAGAAATGATAGAGATGTTAAACAGAGGAATTTAAAACAAAGCACAGTAAAGTGAGCACATTGCACTTTTAATTTTATAAATAGTTTATGTATGAGTGGTAAACTGTTATTTCAACACGATACAACGTCAATAAACTTTACTAGAACGTTTGAGTGAAAAGTAGTAAAGATTTATTATACAATTCTTGTGTACAATTAGTTAAGTAAAAACTCAGCAGGTGACCTTCCAAAACCAGTATCACGCCCTCATTGAAATTAATGTTTATAATTTCCGTTTTAGTTGTTTTTAGTACAGGCCTTTAGAAGGCGCTGTGATGATTTAATCACTCATTTGTATCGCTGCTATGCCCGGCATGGCCTAGCGCGTAAGGCGTGCGACTCGTAATCCGAAGGTCGCGGGTTCGCGCCCGCGTCGCGCTAAAAAAACATGCTCGCCCTCCCAGCCGTGGGGGCATTATAATGTTACGGTCAATCCCACTATTCGTTGGTAAAAGAGTAGCCCAAGAGTTGGCGGTGGGTGGTGATGACTAGCTGCCTTCCCTCTAGTCTTACACTGCTAAATTAGGGACGGCTAGCACAGATAGCCCTCGAGTAGCTTTGTGCGAAATTCCCAAACAAACAAACAAAAAAAAATGTATCGTTGCTACCTGTATGCGAAGTAAAAAACTAAAGTTTTAGCAAATTATTTCTGACTTCTTCTTTTATCACTACTAAATTCAACCATGAAAATTTCTCTCTATCCATCTTTCTATCTTTACTGGGGTGATAGTTTAATTCGCAGTCGTTTTTATTTTTGCCCAGCCACACACACATGCGTATATATGTGTATATAAATATCGTTTTACAAACACCATGAAGGCTAATCATTATATCGCCAGTAAGTTCTCCCAATCTCGGTTGCGGAAAATTGGGTTATGGAACTATCGATTTTGTCCCGCGAGACATTAATTAAGCCTACATCGCGGTTTTAGTGCGCTCTATAGCATCATAAAGACTGAAAATTCGAAAAGCTACGGTTTTTGGACCGTAAGGTTGTACTGATGTACATCAACTGTACCTTCTTACTCCTACACTGCAAAAAAACAAAAATGAAAGTAAATATGAGGGTATTCGTTATACTTTATAACGTTACCAGAGTCACATTTATCGTCCCCTTCGTGAGCGCACAGCAACTCGAAAAAGATGACAAGGAATTACGGACGACGAAGATAACGTGACCACAGCACGTGGATTAAAACTAGAAATGCCACAAAGTAAACCCATAGTTCATCTTGTAACAAAACGTTGAATGTACTCTGAATCAAGGTTTTTAGACAGCCGCGTACTCTGATGGACAAATGAAATAACATATTTCTCGAACGTTCTCTGGTTTCGTGTATTTCCTAAATCTTCAACAGAGCTAATTAGCTTTATGAGTTGTGATTTATTTATTGGGGTCTTGGATGGGGAGATGCCACATTTGAATGATTATTTAGATAGCCCTTTAAATGGATCTCATTGGAGATCGCATAGGAGCTATAGCGAAGTCCAGGTATTGTAATATAATTCTAGGAGCTATAGTAAAGTCCAGGTATTGTATTATAATTCTAGAAACTATAGTAAAGTCCAGAAATTGTAATATAATTTTAGGAATTACAGTAAAGTCCAAGATTTATAATATAATTCTAGGAGTTACAGTAAAGTCCAAGATTTGTAATATAATTCTAGGAGCTACAGTAAAGTCCAGGATTGGTAATATAATTATAGGAGCTACAGTAAAGTCCACGATATGTAATATAATTCTAGGAGCAACAATAAAGCCTAGGAACTGAAACATAATTCTAGGAGCTACAGTAAAGCCCAGGATTTTTAATATAATTCTAGGAGCTACAGTAAAGTCCAGGATTTGTAATATAATTCTAGGAGCTACAGTAAAGTCCAAGATTGGTAATATAATTATAGGAGCTACAGTAAAGTCCACGATTTGTAATATAATTCTAGGAGCAACAATAAAGCCTAGGAACTGAAATATAATTCTAGGAGCTACAGTAAAGCCCAGGATTTTTAATATAATTCTAGGAGCTACAGTAAAGTCCAGGATTTGTAATATAATTCTAGGAGCTACAGTAAAGTCCAGGATTTGTAATACAATTCTAGAAGCTACAGTAAAGTCCAAAATTTGTAATATAATTCTAGGAGCAACAATAAAGCCCAGGAACTGAAATATAATTCTAGGAGCTACAGTAAAGCCCAGGATTTTTAATATAATTCTAGGAGCTACAGTAAAGTCCAGGATTGGTAATATAATTATAGGAGCTACAGTAAAGTCCACGATTTGTAATATAATTCTAGGAGCAACAATAAAGCCTAGGAACTGAAATATAATTCTAGGAGCTACAGTAAAGCCCAGGATTTTTAATATAATTCTAGGAGCTACAGTAAAGTCCAGGATTTGTAATATAATTCTAGGAGCTACAGTAAAGTCCAGGATTTGTAATACAATTCTAGGAGCTACAGTAAAGTCCAAGATTTGTAATATAATTCTAGGAGCAACAATAAAGCCCAGGAACTGAAATATAATTCTAGGAGCTACAGTAAAGCCCAGGATTTTTAATATAATTCTAAGAGCTACAGTAAACTCCAGAATTGGTAATATAACTCCACTAAAGTTAGAATTTCAAATCTGTCTTAGTTCTTACATCGTTTTTTGTGTAATTGTTTTTCTGTGTTATTGTCAAATGACGCGTATGTTTGATAGGTATGTGTTGCTGATCACGTTACAAACAGATTTTTCTCAATAATCGTTGGGCCCGGCATGGCCAAGAGTGTTAAGGCGTGCGACTCGTAATCTGAGGGTCGTGGGTTCGCATCCCCGTCGCGCCAGACATGCTCGCCCTTTCAGCCGTGGGAACGTTATAATGTTACAGTCAATCTCACTATTCGTTGGTAAAAGAGTAGCCCAAGAGTTGGCGGTGGGTGGTGATGACTAGCTGCCTTCCGTCTAGACTTACACTACTAAATTAGGGACGGCTAGCACAGATAGCGCTCGTGTAGCTTTGTGCGAAATTCAAAAAACAAACAAACAAACAGTGATCGTTACCTTGTTGGAAAGTGTTTTAACAAACTCGACATAAATAACGTTAAACTATTCATGTTGTGTTTATTATAATAAATATCTGTACAGTTCTTGTAACAAAACACTATTTGATAAATCGTAAATATCTGTAAAGTCCTTGTAACAAAACACAATTTGATAAATCGTAAATATCTGTACAGTTTTTGTAACAAAATACTATTTGATAAATCGTAAATATTTGTACAGTCCTTGTAACAAAACACTATTTGATAAATAGTAAATATCTGGACAGTTCTTGTAACAAAACACTATTTGATAAATAGTAAATATCTGTACAGCTCTTGTAACAAAACACAATTTGATAAATCGTAAATATCTGTACAGTTTTTGTAACAAAATACTATTTGATAAATCGTAAATATCTGTACAGCCCTTGTAACAAAACATTATTTGATAAATCGTAAATATTTGTACAGTCCTTGTAACAAAACATTATTTGATAAATCGTAAATATTTGTACAGTCCTTGTAACAAAACACTATTTGATAAATAGTAAATATCTGTACAGTTTTTGTAACAAAATACTATTTGATAAATCGTAAATATCTGTACAGCCCTTGTAACAAAACATTATTTGATAAATCGTAAATATCTGTACAGCCCTTGTAACAAAATACTACTTGATAAATCGTAAATATCTGTACAGCCCTTGTAAGAAAACATTATTTGATAAATCGTAAATATTTGTACAGTCCTTGTAACAAAACATTATTTGATAAATCGTAAATATTTGTACAGTCTTTGTAACAAAACACTATTTGATAAATAGTAAATATCTGGACAGTCCTTGTAACAAAATACTATTTGATAAATCGTAAATATCTGTACAGCCCTTGTAACAAAATACTACTTGATAAATCGTAAATATCTGTACAGCCCTTGTAACAAAACATTATTTGATAAATCGTAAATATCTGTACAATTACAGGCAAGTTAACTGTAGATTATACAACAATAAAGATGAATTATTTTTTTATTTTTAACGAAGTTATTTCGCTCGATGGCAGTTTTCTCTAGTTTCGTGTTTGATTAGACAAACTCATTATAAACTGGATAGCATGGAAGACAAGGTAGCTCTCGTTTCCAGTCGTCAGTCTGTAGCGTTCTTGACTCACTTAGTGAACGAGAGTAACAGAAGATTGATTTAGGGCTAGGGTCACAATACGTGCCGTTATTTTGCTAGAGAAATTAATGCTATCCTAAAAAGAGTGAGACAAAGGTCCACCGGAACAACTTGTCTTCGTTTTCTGCGAGCAATATTTTGTTTACCCATCAACTGATTGAGCAACAGTTTATCTAGGAAGAACTACTTCTTGTTTCCTGGAGCAGCTAAAAAAAATATTGTTTTTATGAGCGATATTACGTTGCTCACCCTAAATCTTTTGAGCAGGGGATGTTCTCTGGAAATCATTACCCTTGGTTCAACTAAATATTCCTACTATTAGAAACGATCCAGGGGATTTTCTTTTGTTAGCTGGTTTTGTAAAATACCATTATTTTTTTAAACCGGAATAATTACCATTTCTGAACTTTTAAACGTCACTCACTAAAACACTTGCAGAATCCTTCACTGAAACTATTTATATTTCCTTGTTTTTGTCAGCTAATTACACACTGTAATATTTGTAAACGTCTGCTTCTTGTTAAGCACGAATATGCGCACTGTGAAATCAGTGTTCTGCCCACCACATGTATCCAAACCCGATTTTTACCATTAAAAGAAATCAGATTTATCGTTGAACAATGAGGAAAGAGAGAAGTGTTTATAAATGATACGGACAAAATTGATAATAGTACATTTTACCAACTTAGTCGAGACCACACTGTATTGGTTGTTGTTCCTGCAAGTTGTTGATATAAAGTTTAAGCCACACTGTATCTGTCGTATTCCAGCCGGCCTCATGTACCCTAGTATTAGGGGTTTTAGTAATAATCTAGAGGTTTATATATATTTTAGTGAAATCTTACGCGTTTGTGGTTGTGTGTGATTTTAATCTAGAGGTTTATATATTTTAGTGAAATCTTACGCGTCTGTGGTTGTGTGGGATTATTGTTACTGTTGCTAAAGTTATTTTAAAATATACTTTTAAGTATACTTATATAGTTATACTTTTAGAAGGATATCGAATTAGTTAGTCACCAGTCACCTTTTAAGAAATTCAACTTTAGCCTATCTTAAGAACTCAGAAATCTGAAAGGCAGAAAAAGTCACCAGAAATCTCCCGAATTATCACGTGATTATGAGCAACATACTTTTCCACGGCGTCTTGCTGTATTACACACGAAGTATATGATATATTTTCCTAACTTACATGTTTACCACTTCCTTTCTAGCTTGAGAACGAATAGGAGAGTGGCACGTAAATCGTGCTCGCGTATTTATTGTCAGCTTAAAAACGAATATAAAGGTGAAAGAAAGATCATGTTCACGTATTTATTGTTTTGTTATAAGATGAGAGAGAAAGCTGTTATGTTGTTTCTCAGCTACTAAGGTTACAGTTTCCATCATGTGTAAAATGAAAGCTCAGTCATTTAATAATTTTGTGTCTAAATCCAGAGCTGACAATTCACATTCACGTGATTCTTAAAATTATATGTACCAATAATCCTGGTAACAACATGCTATCTTTATATTTAACAATGTTTGAGAGAAAAAAAGAAAGACAAAAAAAGGTCATGAGAGATTGTTATATTTTCTAAATCTACGGATTTACAACGCTAAAATTGGGGGTTCGATTCCTCTCGAACACAGCAGATAGCCCAATGTATATCGTAAAACACAGTGCACATATTTACTTTTAATTCGTTTGTGTGTCTGGCATTAAGCACAAAGCAACACAATGGGCTATGTGTGCTCTGCTCACCGCGGATATCGAAACCCGATTTCTGGCGGTGGGAGTCCGTAGACATACCACTCAGCCACTGGGAGACTTATATTTTGTACTAATATAGATTGAAAAGAGAGCATTAGCTGATAATGTAAAGTTAAATGAATAAACAACAAATTAACGTAATTCGAGTTCGAGTAAGTAACGTACGATTAGGGTTACTTTAGCCAGTAATAAAATATTACCGTATTCGTCATATTTTCTCTAGAAATTATCATAAAACATTTATGCTTTAACATACTATCACTATGTTCTTATTTTTGTTACCTTTGTTTCTGTTCAAGTTTCCTCTGTTTATAAAGATAACTCAACGGTGCAGCAAAAAGAAGTTGACACTGGAAAAAAAAATCATGTAACATATTACTACGTTAATATTGTTAATAGAGAAGGTACCAAACTGATGTATACATTATAAGTGAAACAGTATATTAAATTAACTGTATTTATTACTGGGGTAATTTTTAGTTCTCTCTTTCTATTCAAATCAAAATTTTTAAGCCTCTTTTCGAGCCATTGAAAGGAAGGTACTCGATCAATAGCACCCCTCCATCCACGCTAACAAATTAACTGCTATTCTTATAACGCGTCTACAACTTAAATTACGAGTGTTAGAAACTGGCTTACTAGTTCCGAAGTCCACCGCTGTTACACGAGGCCAGCGCGTGACTCTTCTAGTTGCGATCTACGTAGAAAGTTATTTCGATCAGAAGCTAATGATCATATCAGTAAATTTAGAAGAATCTAAAATATCAACGAGTGCTTACTATTGCAGTACATTAGTCTGCTAGTTTTGTTTTGTTATATACCATGTTAAGTGCTTACTATTCCTTTATATTTGTTATATAGCATGTTAAGTGCTTACTATCGCAGTACGCTAGTCTGCCATTTTTGTTTTGTTATTTAACATGTTAAGTGCTTACTACTGCAATACGTTAGTCTGCGATTTTTGTTTTGTTACATAGCATGTTAAGTGCTTACTATTGCAATACATTTGTTATGTAGCATGTTAAGTGCTTACTATTGCAGTACGTTAGTCTGTGACTTTTGTTTTGTTATACAGCATGTTAAGTGCTTACTATTGCGGTATGCTAGTTTGTGATTTTTGTTTTGTTATATAGCATGTTAAGTGCTTACTATTGCAGTACGTTAGTCTGCGATTTTTGTTTTGTTATATAACATGTTAAGTGCTTACTATTGCGGTATGCTAGTTTGTGATTTTTGTTTTGTTATATAGCATGTTAAGTGCTTACTATTGCAGTACGTTAGTCTGCGATTTTTGTTTTGTTATATAACATGTTAAGTGCTTACTATTGCATTACATTTGTTATATAGCATGTTAAGTGCTTACTATGGCAATATGCTAGTTTGTGATTTTTGTTTTGTTAATTAGCATGCTAAGTGCTTACTATTGCAGTATGCTAGTCTGTGATTTTTGTTTTGTTAATTAGCATGCTAAGTGCTTACTATTGCAGTATGCTAGTCTGTGATTTTTGTTTTGGTAATTAGCATGCTAGGTGCTTACTACTGCAGTATGCTAGTCTGTGGTTTTTGTTTTGGTAATTAGCATGCTAAGTGCTTACTACTGCAGTATGCTAGTCTGTGGTTTTTGTTTTGTTATACAGCATGTTAAGTGCTTACTATTGCGGTATGCTAGTTTGTAACTATTGTTTTGTTATACAGCATGTTAAGTGCTTACTATTGCGGTATGCTAGTTTGTAACCTTTATTTTGTTATACAGCATGTTAAGTGCTTACTATTGTGGTATGCTAGTTTGTAACTATTGTTTTGTTATACAGCATGTTAGTGCTTACTATTTGGTATGCTAGTTTGTGGTTTTTGTTTTGTTATACAGCATGTTAAGTGCTTACTATTGTGGTATGCTAGTTTGTAACTATTGTTTTGTTATACAGCATGTTAAGTGCTTACTATTGCGGTATGCTAGTTTGTGATTTTTGTTTTGTTATACAGCATGTTAAGTGCTTACTATTGTGGTATGCTAGTTTGTAACTATTGTTTTGTTATACAGCATGTTAAGTGCTTACTATTGCGGTATGCTAGTATGTGATTTTTGTTTTGTTACATAGCATGTTAAGCGTTTACTTATAGAGCTGTCTTTCGCAGCCACTAACTCCGCAGCTGTCGAGTTTTTGTGATGAATCTTCTTTAAGAAAACAAAATAGAAACTTAATAACAATTGTAAAACACGAAAGCGAATAAGATATAATCGATTAAGGTGTTTCTGTCCTCTCCATACTGATTAGTCCAAACTAAATGTATTATAGCTTGTCGTCGATTATTCGATCGTATCGCTGGACTCTACGAAGGTAATTGGAACCGCTGACTTTACTTCTAGAGTCTACCTAGATGGTCTTAAGGCTGTATATATATATATATATATATATATTGTTAATTTTGTTCATAGAATTACTGCTTATTTGCAAAATTCATATCTAATTGGTATTTCTCGAAAAACGAAAGAAAACCAGCTACAGTACATAATAGAAGGGTTTGTAACATTATGTATAAATATTTATTTACGTAAGTAGAAAACGTTCTGGTACTACATACAACTCAAGAACCCAGAGAAATACAGAAGTATGTTATCATTAGTAACAGGTTCCTCAACAAATACCCACACACCATGCTCACGTGATACCTAACTCGCACTGTACTCAAATGTGGGGCCCGGCATGGCCTAGCGCGTAAGGCGTGCGACTCGTAATCCGAGGGTCGCGGGTTCGCGCCCGCGTCGCGCTAAACATGCTCGCCCTCCCAGCCGTGGGGGTGTATAATGTGACGGTCAATCCCACTATTCGTTGGTAAAAGAGTAGCCCAAGAGTTGGCGGTGGGTGGTGATGACTAGCTGCCTTCCCTCTAGTCTTACACTGCTAAATTAGGGACGGCTAGCACAGATAGCCCTCGTGTAGCTTTGTGCGAAATTCCCAAACAAAAAAAACAAAACTCAAATGTGGAGTAGACCTCGGCGCATGCTCAGAACCAGCAATTTTCAGCACGATCGGCCTTCCAAAAGAGTATATTACATCTCTACTTCTTTCTCTCTATCTTACTGTGAGATGGTCCGATACGCGGCTGGCTTTGCATGCCGTGGATGTTCGGCTAAATTTGAATGAATTTCACAGTTTGTTTTTATCTACTGGAACGAACGCGTGATGTCTGAAGCGCATTCTTTATTCAAAAAGAAAAAAAATATATAACTAAAGTCCTTCAGAAATATCACATTAGAGAAATAAGTAAACGTTATTTATGGACTTCAACTCTTAAAAGTCTTAGACAAAGTTTAATAGTAATAATCATATGTACTGTTATTTAGGGTTTATTTAAACTGGGTTTTAAATGGTACTGTTAGTTCAAGTTTATTTAAACTGGGTTTTAAATGGTACTGTTAGTTAAGGTTTATTTAAACTGGGTTTTAAATGGTACTGTTTGTTAGGGTTTATTTAAACTGGGTATTAAATGGTACTGTTTGTTAGGGTTTATTTAAACTGGGTTTTAAATGGTACTGTTTGTTAGGGTTTATTTAAACTGGGTTTTAAATGGTACTGTTTGTTAGGGTTTATTTAAACTGGGTTTTAAATGGTACTGTTAGTTAGGGTTTATTTAAACTGGGTTTTAAATGGTACTGTTAGTTCAAGTTTATTTAAACTGGGTTTTAAATGGTACTGTTAGTTAAGGTTTATTTAAACTGGGTTTTAAATGGTACTGTTTGTTAGGGTTTATTTAAACTGGGTATTAAATGGTACTGTTTGTTAGGGTTTATTTAAACTGGGTTTTAAATGGTACTGTTTGTTAGGGTTTATTTAAACTGGGTTTTAAATGGTACTGTTTGTTAGGGTTTATTTAAACTGGGTTTTAAATGGTACTGTTAGTTAGAGTTTATTTAAACTGGCTTTTAAATGTTGATTGCTTGATACTGATAAATATATTAAGTTTAATTTTTCACCATAGCCTCAAGCCTAATCTCGTTATTCAGTTTACAAATAAAAAATGGAGTTTACGTTTCATATAATACCGCTTCGGGGTCAAAGATACAAGTTAAAGATTTGTTCTATTCGATCTTTGCTAGTTGTTTACAGTACTTTATCTTACCCTTGTCTTATCAGGAGCTCTGCAATCAGCAAAACAAATGGTACCAAAACTGTGTGCATAAAACGTTTTGAAGAAATGTGAGATAGTCCTCAGGGTTGTTTTGTTTTTGAATTTCGCGCAAACCACTCGAAGGCAATCTGCGCTAGCCATCCCTAATTCAGCAGTGTAAGGCTGGAGGGAAGGCAGCTAGTCATCGCCACCTACCGCCTACTCTTGGGCTACTCTTTTACCAACAAATAGTGGGATGGACGGTCACATTATAACGCCCCCACGGCTGGGAGGGCGAGCAGGTTTAGTGCGACTGGGATTCGAACCCGCGACCCTCGGAAACGTTGAGTTGCAAACTCTCTTTTTAATTACCTGAAGATGACCTTAGAAGACCGAAATGTTGTTCTCTGCTTATCAGTAAAAGTGTTAATACCCATACCAGCCGTTCTGAGATACATTTTACTTCAAGAGTGTTACTTGTTATCAAGAATCATGATATATATATATAGTGTCTAGATCACTAATACATCTCTCGTATCCCAGCCGTCCCACTTAGTCAGGGCATTCTACGAAAAGCCTCGTCGGCAGTGCACACAGCAGATCTATTGTGCTGTGGTTGACACATTATTATATGTTATTTTTTGCTTTCACTGATGGGTTCTAAAGTTCACTGAGATATAGTAGAACAATATCTTCCTCTTTGTTGAGCACGAGCCCAAGAAAATGACCTCGCTGAAAACTTCAGGCTTATTCCAATTTTAGACACACAAACACGTATGTATATATATATAAAAAAGCTGTGTAGTAATTATCAAAATGCTGTAATAACTCAATAAATAATTATCCGAATCATTTCTCAAATGCGGCCCGGCATGGGCAGGTGGCTAAGGCACTCGACTCGTAATCGGAGGGTTGCGGGTTCGCATCTCCATCGCGCCAAACATGCTCGTCCTTTCAGCCGTGGGGGCGTTATAATGTGACGGTCAATCCCACTTTTCGTTGGTAAAAGAGTAGCCCAAGAGTTGGCGGTGGGTGGTGATGATTAGCTGTCTTACACTGCTAAATTAGGGACTGCTAGCTCAGGAAGCCCTCGTGTAGCTTTGTACGAAATTAAAAAAACAACAACAAATTTCTCACATACGGATAATATTTATAAGGTTGCCATTAAAAAGGTAATTGACAACCATATTAATCAGAAATATTTTTGTCTCGTTATCGCTGTTTATTTATTTTCAACAAATGAAGAAAAAACTAATTATACGTATTTATTACTTAAGCCAAACGTTGAGTGCTTGGGATTTTTAATTTTTCCATTCTTTTTGACGTATAAAATACATAAGTCTGAGAACAGGATTTTTCAATCATATATACTTGAGAACATGTAAGCAAAACAAGGTAAATTTCTAAGTTAAACTTTGCTTGCTGAGCGCTGTGTCTAAATTCAGTGAATTAGCTCTACTCATTCGGAGGAGACATCTCATTAAAGGGTAGAGTACTGCGCATGCGTTACTCGTTAATCTGCTTCGATGCCGATAACAAACTTTGAGTCTAGTGTCAGTAATATACAGCACGAAGAGCTTGCTTGAGTTCGGGGAATATGTGACACACTAATGTGGTGACGCCCGTGAGCCTAAGAGAAGCCATCAATCGATAGGGCGTTTGGGAAAGAGCGTGCGGCATCCTAAGTACATCCTAGAAGTTGCGGCTCGAAGATAAACTAATTTTCCTGTTCATAGCTTAGTTTGGCCTGAATCTGTTGGCACCGGCGTAGCGCGAAACTTCTGTGCCGTCAGGGTCTTACTAGCGAATATATTACGAAGCATGTTAATGAAAGTGAAATTATTCTGGCGTGAAGTTTTACAAGCCAAGAAATGGTTGAAGTCACGTACGTTGGACGGAATGATAGAAGTAAAAAATGACATTAAGCGTGTTGTTATCTCGATAGATAGACAGACAGTTAGAAAGTTAATTGGACAAGAGATAGTTCAGGGTTGTCGATCAAATTAATATAAAAGAACTGTTAAAACACAATGGCACCAACAACTTGTAATTTTCGATTTCTTCACTTTAGTAAAAACTAATGCAAACATTGCGAATTATGTAACAAAAAAACAGCATATTTCCAGAATTGCGTCATTCAGTATTAAAGCAGAAAACATCGTATCTCGTTCAGATCGCGGCATGTTTACGGAATCACAACGCTAAAATTTTTTAATTTTGCGCAAAGCTACTCAAGGGCTATCTGCACTAGCCGTCTCTAATTTAGAAGTGCAAGACTAGTCATCACCACCCACCGCCAACTCTTGGGCTAGTCTTTTACCAACAAATAGTTGGATTGACCGTCACATTATAACGCCCCCACGGCTGTAAGGACGAGCATGTTTGGTGCGACGGGGATTCGAACCCACGACCCTCAGATCACGAGTGGAACGCCTTAACACACCTGGCCATGCAGGGTCAAAATTATCAACAATACTCACACGGGTCCGAAGAGTTGCTTTAAAAAAATACCGTTTATCCAGGGTTCAATAACCCAAACGGGTTCTGCTGTAAAACTGAACAAAAAATCTAGACATTGCACTATTTATCAGAATTTCACACAAATAAATTAGATCCACAACAAAATAAATCTTTATCTGCACATTTGTAAGTAAATAATACAGTTCTTCATAAACTTCCTAAACGCTGATTTGGTTTTAGTAAAGGATTTCTATGATCCACCTAGGCTGATTTCGAAAATATTTTTTCCCATCACGTATTTTTTATAAATTAGGATGAAAAAAAAACTTAATTAGGTCAAAATTTTATTTCGTTTACCGCTATTAACATTTCTGTTATTTTGTTTTGGTTCTAGAATGATCCATAAGATTCTTACGTCGCGATTGGTCTAGAGAAATCTATAGTTAGTGGTTGTCAACATTTTAAATAACAAAGTGTGACCCGATTTCAGTGAAATTGATTCACTGATGTAAAACATGGCCAAGCGTGTTAAGGCGTTCGACTCGTAATCCGAGGGTCTCGGCTCAAATCCCGGTCGCACCAAACATGCTCGTCCTCCCAGCCGTGGGGGCGTTATAATGTTACGGTCAATCCCATTATTCGTTGGTAAAAGTGTAGCCCAAGAGTTGGTGGTGGGTGGTGATGACTAGCTGTCTTCCCTCTAGTCTTACACTGCTAACTTAGGGATGGCTAGCGCAGATAGCCCTCGTGTAGCTTTGCGAGAAATTCAAAACAAAACAAACCACTAATGTAAAAGTAGATATGACGTTTTTGTGAAAAACATGTTCGTGATGGAGAAAATGGATATCACTTTTGGACTCAGCGTACAGGAATAACTGTGGAACATGAAACATAAACGTCAAGACAAGAAAACCATCGCAGGCTTGTGCAATAAAATTTCGAAACGCACCTATTATTGATCAGTGACAAGTGCTTTCTTATAGCAAAGCCACATCGGGCTATCTGCTGAGTCTCCCGAGTGGAATCGAACCCCTGATTTTAGCGTTGTAAAACTGTAAACTTACATGTGTCCTAGCGGGGATCAATTGGCGACAAACCGAACAATATTTTGAAGATTATAAGAACCTCAAGAAATCTGCAACCAGCACGATTTAACCATTCGACTGTAGACTTCAACCATTCAACTGTAGACTTTGTTTATAACAAGAGGGTAAAGAAAGACTGTTGATTCACACGTTCATTTTGTACCTTTAGGTGTCTGTGTATTTTCATAATTACAATCCTGAACAGGATCTATAAACAATATCTCTCAAAATTTAACATTTAATAAATATTTAAAAGTGTTGTCTGTTAAGTTTATAATATGTTATTTAACCCACAATCTGGATCCCATGCTAGAAAGTAACGCATAACGATACTTCACCGTTTTTAAAGGCCAAGCACCGTAGAATTTACAGTGTCTGTCTACACACAATACGCAGCTGTGCCGTAAACTATTCCAGCCGAACCCTGAGAATCTGTGGTAATCTGCACGTGCAAGGCACACTACCAACTCTACGCTCGTTGAGCGATAAAATGCAGTACAATCGTAAAGTCTGGTGGAAAGGTCAAAGTTTCTCTTC